>NC_053427.1:63578012-63654927 GCF_007990345.1 Gossypium hirsutum | reverse complement strand
CAAAGCTTTTAAAGCATACTTCGTCTGTTCTTTCTATGTTTTACGTCGGACACGAATGTTAACAAACTTTGAAAATTTTTTTTCCAGACACTGGCCCAGTCTGAGTACTAGTCGCTTCAAAAAATCATATCTGAGTTTCACAACTCGAAAATCAGTTTGTGATTTTTCCCCTGAAACAGACTCATGTCCCCACCTATGTATTTTTTCTAGAATTTGGTCGGGCCAATTAGTACAGTTTATTAGTCAAAGTCTCCCATGTTACAGGGGTCGACTACACTGACCTTTTGCCATTACGACTGGATATCTCTCTGCACAGAGCTCAATACTGATGCCGGTTTATTTCTATGAAACTAACTCAGAGAGGAATCCATACATATATGGTATGACCCCCTAATATCCTGGTCAATTATAGTGATTCAAGTCAACAGGGACCAGAAACTGTTCTGGCCCTGTTCCACAAGACCCCGAATATCTCTTACTGTACTGTTCCTATGATTTTCGTTACTTCCATATGAAAGTAGATTCATCAAGGTTCGATTACATAATTTATTCACTATTTAATTCCACTCCTACGAATTCTTGTGATTTTTCCAATCCACACACTGCTGCTATCAGCTTCTGTTTTCAAAGTAAACCTTACCTAATTTGGGGTTTCATGGACCAACTAGGGCCTTGTCATACATAAGCCCACATATGATCATACTTAGCCATTCTAGTGGCTGGTCATTTGCCCACACTTCCATTCCAACTATAGTTACATCATGAAACCATCTATACATTCATAAATACGCATGGTCTAATGCCATACTCCACTTCTACAAGCCATTTTCGCATGGCTGTACACTTATACATTTCATAAAGTACTCGAAAGACAACGATGGTATCCATACATGCATATCAAATTCAACCAAAATAGTACCCAAAAGACTTGATAGTGTGGGCGACTTCGACTTCAAGATCCCGAGTCCGATACCTGGAGAACCAAAAATCTATAAAACAGAGGAGCAATGTAACGAGTAAGCAATTTATGCTTAGTAAGTTTGAGCAAGGAATTCCAGCATGCACAAATAATAGCACACATTTAGCTAAACGGAATATTTCATAATACGCAATTACCGATATCAAACTGCTTCACAACATTAACAACCCTTATGTACATACACAATAAACTAACTTGGCCGAAGGCCGGTAGCTCGTTTATCAACTGAGCGAACATTTATTTGTAAGGGCTCGATTAATATTTAACACATACGTAACATATCCCCATATTGGGATGTTTTTCGAGTATTCGCTGGAATTTTACAGCAAGTTCATTCATTACCAAATCACGTACCTTCGGGATTTAACCGGATATAGCTCCTCGTTCAATGCCTCGGACATAGCCCGTTTAGTAACTCACACAATGCCTCGGACTAACCCGGATTTAACAACTCGCACGAATGCCTCGGACTTAACCCGATTAACAACTCGCACGAATCCTTCGGGACTAACCCGGATTTAACAACTCGCACGAATGCCTTCGGACTTAACCCGGATTTAGTATCTCGCACAAAGGCCTTCGGATCCTAGTCCGGATATATTCACTTAGCACAAAGCCTTCGGACTTAGCCCGGACAGCATTCAATTAATCATGCACATCTAACAATAATTCATGGCACATTCATATTTCATTTTTGTTTACGAAACTCAAACACAAGGCACATATTGTCCTTGTACATTCGGCTCAATAGCCACACATAGAGCATGATTTAATCACATCGAAATTTAAGCTCTCTTACTCAAGAACTTACCTCGGGTGTTGTCGAACGATCCCGCTAACTATTCGACCACTTTTTCCTTCCCTTTATCGGATTTATTTCCCCTTTGCTCTTGAGCTTAATCAAACAAATAAATTGATTTCATCATTTAGGCATCAAAAGATGAACACAAGGCACTTAGCCCATATTCATACATTAGACATTAAAGTCTCATACATGCAAAAATCATGCATCAACACAACATATTAGCTAATTTCTTTCCCCTTGGCCGAATGTGCATGTCCATTTTGGGGTCGATTTCAACACTTAATACACACATATACACACTAGTAAAGCATCCTCCCCCTTTTCATCGATTTAACACATGCATCGCTCATCAACATGCAAAGTTACATTCGGCCTTAGCACACATCTTGCTAGCCGATTCTTCTCCCTTTAGCAACCAATGCACATATGTGCTCACACAAAAATGCTAAAAAGGAGGTTCAAGAATCATCAAGCCATCATCACATGCATCATTAACAAGCTTCATATTTTGCATGCAATGGCATTAACACAACCTCCACCTAGGCCGAATCTTAACTCATCCTCATGCCTCATCACCACAACATCAAACACCAACCAAGAATGATGCATCCATGGTCAAGTGCCATTTCCATCACATAGCAAGATTAGACCATGGCTAGGTAGAACTCAAGCTAACAACTAAAACATGCATGCATCTCATGGAACATCATTAAACATACCTTGCCCTAGCTACATGCATGGCCGAATCTCTTCACCTTTCTTCTTCTTTCCTCCTTAGAATTTTGGCCAAGGATGAACCAAAGGATGAGAAATTTTTTTCTTTGTTTTTCTTTCTAATTTAGGCTAAAATGGAGGTGAGAAAGGATGAACACAAACTTTTCTCCTTTCTTCTCTTGAGCTCACGGCAATGGGGGGGGGACAAACACTACACACACATTTTTTTTCTTTTGTTTTCCATTTCTTTATTACCCATACTTCTTATTTTATTCTTCCACTAACAAAACATGTTTCATGACATGTTTGCCCATCATTCTTTGTCATGGCCGGCCACTACTCATTAGGGGGGGAAATTTGACATGCAAGTCCCCCCTTTGTCCACATGCACTAATAGGTCCTCACACATTGACCTATCACATTTTTGAATTTTCTCACATAAGTCCTATTGACTAAATTCACATGAAATCAACCAAATTGAAGCTTGAAATTTTCACACATTCATAATTACATATTATAGACAATAAGTATCACATTCAAACATTTCGGTGACTCGGTTTAGCGGTCCCGAAACCACTTCCCGACTAGGGTCAACTTTGGGCTGTCACAACTCTCCCCCACATAAGAAATTTTCGTCCCCGAAAATCTTACTGGTAAATAGGTTTGGGTATCGTTCTTTCATCGAGCTCTCGGTCTCCCAAGTAGCTTCCTCGATCCCGTGTTTGAGCCATAACACCTTTACTAGCGGAACTCTTTTGTTTCGCAACTCCTTCACTTCACGAGCTAGGATACGCATCGGTTCTTCTTCATAGCTCATGTCGACTTGAATTTCAACCTCTGATGGGCTAATTATATGCGATGGATCAGATCGATAGCGTCGAAGCATCGAAACATGAAAGACATCATGAATCTTTTCAAGCTCCGGGGCAAAATCAATCTATACGCAACCGGACCAACTCGTTCGGAGATTTCGTACGGCCCAATGAATCTTGGGCTCAACTTGCCCTTACGCCGAACCTGAGTATCTTTTTCCAAGGTGAAACCTTAAGGAACACTTTGTCTCCCACCTGATACTCGATGTCTTTTCGTTTCAAATCTGCGTACGACTTCTGACGATCCGTGGCTACCTTCAGACTTTCACGGATTACCTTTACTTTCTGCTCAGCATCTTTAATCAAATCAACTCCGAAAATTTTACTTTCACCGAGCTCGGTCCAAAACAATGGTGTACGGCATTTACGACCGTACAAAGCCTCGTAAGGTGCCATCTTAATACTTGATTGAAAACTATTGTTGTAAGCGAATTCAATCAAAGGTAAATACCGTTCCCATGAACTACTGAACTCGAGGATGCAACATCTCAACATATCCTCAAGTATCTGAATTATCCGCTCGGATTGACCATCGGTTTGGGGGTGAAAAGCAGTGCTAAAATGCAACTTGGTACCCAGAGCTTCTTGCAATTTCTTCCAAAATCGTGAGGTGAATCTCGGATCTCTATCCGACACGATAGAAACAGGTACCCCGCGTAATCTCACAATTTGATAAACGTACAATTCAGCTAGTTTATCCAATGAAAAATCCGTACGTACGGGGATGAAATGAGCCGACTTAGTCAGTCTATCAACAATAACCCATATCGCATCCTTCTTACTTGCTGACAAAGGCAGTCCGGACACAAAGTCCATTGTGACTCGATCCCATTTCCACTCGGGTATCATGATCGGCTGGAGTAATCCTGAAGACACTTGATGTTCCGCGTTCACTTGTTGACATATTAAACATCTCGAAACAAAGTCAGAGATGTCCCGTTTCATACCATGCCACCAAAATTGACGTTTCAAATCGTTGTACATTTTCGTACTCCCCGGGTGAATTGACATTCGGCTACAATGGGCTTCGTTCAGAATCATCGAAATGAGTTCCGAATTCCTTGGAACACACAAATGATTTCTGAACCTCAAACAATCATCATCATCAATTTGAAACTCCGATTCCTCGTTCGGAAAACACTTAGACCGTTTTGCAACCAATTCATCATCGACTTTCTGAGCTTCATGAATTTGGTGAGTCAATAATGGTTTAGCTTTTAATTCAGCTACTAACACACTGTCTGGTAAAACAGACAAATGCACGTTCATCGCTCGTAAAGCAAACAATGACTTCCGGCTTAAGGCGTCCGCAACCACGTTAGCCTTTCCCGGGTGGTAATCAATGACAAGCTCGTAATCTTTCAACAACTCAAGCCAACGTCTTTGTCGCAGATTCAAGTCTAGTTGAGTCATCAAATATTTGAGACTTTTGTGATCCGAAAATACATGGCACTTCTCACCAAACAGATAATGTCGCCATATTTTTAAAGCAAACACGATGGCAGCTAGTTCGAGATCATGGGTCGGATAATTCCTCTCGTGTGGCTTCAATTGTCTCGACGCATAGGCCACGACTCGACCTTCTTGCATCAATACGCAACCCAACCCAAGTAGGGATGCGTCACTATAGATGACAAACTCTTTACCTGATTCGGGTTGCACCAAAATTGGAGCTTCAGTCAAACGAGTTTTCAGTTGGTTGAAACTTTTCTGACATTTCTCCGTCCACTCGAACTTAACATCCTTTTGAAGTAGCTTCGTCATTGGTGTGGCTATCATTGAGAAACCTTTCACAAATCGTCGGTAATAACCGGCGAGCCCCAAAAGCTCCGAACTTCAGTAACATTTCTCGGAGGTTTCCAGTCCAGTATGGCTGAAATTTTGTTCGGGTCAATTCGAATACCCGACGCGGATACCACATGACCCAAGAAGCTAACCTCTCTTAACCAGAGCTCACACTTACTGAACTTAGCATATAACTGCTTATCCCGCAAAATTTGCAGCACTAGCCTCAGATGCTCAGCATGTTCGGTCTCATCTCTTGAATAGACCAAAATGTCATCAATGAACACAACTACGAACTGATCCGAATACGGTCTGAAGATCCGATTCATCAAATCCATAAATACCGCAGGGGCATTAGTGAGCCCAAACGGCATCACTAAGAATTCGTAGTGACCATATCTCGTTCTGAAGGCAGTTTTGGGAATATCTGGATCTCGAATTCGCAACTGATAATAGCCCGATCTCAAATCTATTTTTGAGAACACTGAGGCTCCCTTCAGTTGGTCGAACAAATCATCGATGCGCGGCAACGGATATTTGTTCTTTATCGTCACTTTATTCAGCTGACGATAGTCAATGCACAACCTCATGGTTCCGTCCTTCTTTTTCACGAACAATACTGGTGCACCCCAAGGTGAGAAACTTGGTCGAGCGAAACCTCTCTCCGTCAGTTCTTGCAACTGAGCTTTCAACTCCTTTAACTCGGTTGGTGCCATACGATACGGAGCTATCGAAATCGGCGTAGTCCCAGGTACAAGCTCAATACCAAACTCTACCTCCCGAACATGTGGTAAACCCGGTAATTCTTCCGGAAAAACATCCGGGTATTCACAAACCACCGGCACAGATTCGGGTTTCTTTTCTAATTCTTTGTCATCAAGCACATATGCAAGGTATGCTTCGCACCCTTTTCTTACATATTTCTGTGCCAACATTGCTGATATTACAGCTGGCATCCCCTCCAAGTCCGCAGACTCAATTCGGACTACTTCGTTATTTGCGCACCTCAAATCAATAGTCTTGCTCTTGCAATTCACAATCGCATCATGCGCGGTCAACCAATCCAACCCAAGGATAACATCAAATTCATCAAACGGCAAAAGCATCAAGTCCGCTGGAAAACAGGAACCTCGAATTTTCCAGGGGACATTTCTTACACACTTTGTCGACAAGCACGTAACGACCCAAGGGATTTGACACCCGAATTACAAACTCAGTAGACTCAATAGGTAAAGTCTTACTGGATGCTAAGGTTTCACATATGTAAGAATGGGTAGAACCGGGGTCAATCAAAGCAATTACATTAGTATCAAAGAGGGTGAATGTACCGGTAATAACATCAGGCGAAGAAGCATCCTTGCGGGCACGTATAGCATAAGCTCTAGCAGGCGCACGGGCTTCGGATCTGGTTATATCATCTCTAGATCCTCTCTGACCACCACCAGCATTGCCCATATTTCCAGATGGTCTACCTCGAGCAGTGGTAGCACCCGGTCTCCCACTCTGATTTGCATTCTGTCCCGACAACCTCGGGCAATCTTTAATGAAGTGGTCCACTGATCCGCATTTGTAACAGGAGCGGTCAGGAAATCTACAACTCCCCGAATGCCATTTACCGCAATATCGGCATTTCGTCCTGTCTCGACGTTCATTCCCAACACTGGCGACCGAAGTGCCTCGTGTACCCACAGGGGGTCGATCACGATCTCGTCCAAAAAGGCCCGAAGTGCCTCTAAACTGGCCCGCATCATCTCGAAATCTCTTCGATGTCTGTTGAAGAGACCTTCCCGAGGATCTTTTACGAAACTCTCCAGTTCCCTCATCAACTCTTTGCTTTTCTTTTCTAAGCTCTTCGGCTTTACAAGCTCGTTCAACAAGTACCACGAACTCTCGTATTTCAAGAACGCCAACGAACATTTTTATATCTTCATTCAGCCCATCCTCGAAGTGTTTACACATAATAGCTTCGGACGAAACACATTCCCGAGCGTATTTGCTAAGTCTAACAAATTTTCGCTCGTAATCAGTAACCGACATGGAGCCTTGCTTAAGCTCAAGAAATTCCTTCCGTTTTTGATCAACAAATCTCTGACTGATATACTTTTTCCGAAACTCAGTTTGGAAAAACTCCCAAGTTACTTGCTCTCGGGGCACAATAGAAGTCAGAGTACTCCACCAATAGTAGGCAGAATCACGTAGCAAGGAGATAGCACACTTTAGACATTCATCGGGTGTACAAGATAGCTCATCGAGTACCCGGATAGTGTTGTCCAGCCAAAATTCAGCTTGCTCAGCATCATCGCTATCCATAGCCTTAAATTCAGTAGCCCCATGTTTTCGGATTCTGTCAACTGGGGGCTTATTTGACCTTATTTGGTCAGTTACCGGTGGTATTGTAGGTGCGGGGGTAGTATTTGTCGGGAATGGAGGTTGTGGAACAGCCATATTAGTTCGAATGTATTGGTTGAACCAATCATTCATCACGCTATAGAATGCTTGTCTAGCTTCATCATTCGGATTACTAGCATTAGGTTGAGAGTCTACCGGCACTGCCCCTTGCGCGGGAGCAGGCCCTACACTCTCAAGATCATCAGCTACCTCTCGGTCACGATCGGGATCCATTACTATAAACACATTTACAATTGTCAGAAGTCACCACACTATCAAGTAATCACATAAAATGGCATGTATAGCTAGACCCAACACATTACGGTAGTCCTAGAATCGACTAAACCGTAGCTCTGATACCAATAAAATGTAACACCCCGAACCCGAGACCGACACCGGAGTCGGACACGAGATGTTAACAAACTTTGAAAATTTTTTTTTTCCAGACACTGCCCAGTCTGAGTACTAGTCGCTTCAAAAATCATATCTTGAGTTTCACAACTCGAAAATCAGTTTTGTGATTTTTCCCTGAAACTAGACTCATGTCCCCACCTATGTATTTTTTTCTAGAATTTTTGGTCGGGCCAATTAGTACAGTTTATTAGTCAAAGTCTCCCATGTTACAGGGGTCGACTACACTGACCTTTTCCCATTACGACTTGGATATCTCTCTGCACAGAGCTTCAATACTGATGCCGTTTGTTTCTATGGAAACTAGACTCAGAGAGGAATCCATACATATATGGTATGACCCCTAATTATCTCTGGTCAATTTATAGTGAATTTTCAAAGTCAGAACAGGGAATCCAGAAACTGTTCTGGCCCTGTTCCACAAGACCCCGAATATCTCTTACTGTACTGTTCCTATGATTGTTTCGTTACTTCCATATGAAAGTAGATTCATCAAGGTTCGATTACATAATTTATTCACTATTTAATTCCACTCCTACGAATTCTTGTGATTTTTCCAATCCACACCACTGCTGCTATCAGCTTCTGTTTTCAAAGTAAACCTTACCTAATTTGGGGTTTCATGGACCAACTAGGGCCTTGTCATACATAAGCCCACATATGATCATACTTAGCCATTCTAGTGGCTGGTCATTTGCCCAACACTTCCATTCCAACTATAGTTACATCATGAAACCATCTATACATTCATAAATACGCATGGTCTAATGCCATACTCCACTTCTACAAGCCATTTTCGCATGGCTGTACACTTATACATTTCATAAAGTACTCGAAAGACAACGATGGGTAGTCCTATACATGCCATATCAAAATTCAACCAAAATAGTACCCAAAAGAGCCTTTGATAGTGTGGGCGACTTCGACTTCAAGATCCCGAGTCCGATAGCTGGAGAACCAAAAATCTATAAAACAGAGGAGCAATGTAACGAGTAAACAATTTATGCTTAGTAAGTTTGAGCAAGGAATTCCAGCATGCACAAATAATAGCACACATTTAGCTAAACGGAATATTTCATAATACGCAATTTATCGATATCAAACTTGCTTCACAACATTAACAACCCTTATGTACATACACAATAAACTAACTTGGCCGAAGGCCGGTAGCTCGTTTATCAACTG
Organism: Gossypium hirsutum; assembly: GCF_007990345.1. Classification (NCBI taxonomy): domain Eukaryota; kingdom Viridiplantae; phylum Streptophyta; class Magnoliopsida; order Malvales; family Malvaceae; genus Gossypium; species Gossypium hirsutum. The sequence continues at coordinate 63,645,788 of NC_053427.1, read as the reverse complement.
AGCGAACATTTATTTGTAAGGGCTCGATTAATATTTAACACATACGTAACATATCCCCATATTGGGATGTTTTTCGAGTATTCGCTGGAATTTTACAGCAAGTTCATTCATTACCAAATCACGTACCTTCGGGATTTAACCGGATATAGCTCCTCGTTCAAATGCCTTCGGGACATAGCCCGGTTTTAGTAACTCACACAATGCCTTCGGGACTTAACCCGGATTTAACAACTCGCACGAATGCCTTCGGGACTTAACCCGGATTTAACAACTCGCACGAATGCCTTCGGGACTTAACCCGGATTTAACAACTCGCACGAATGCCTTCGGGACTTAACCCGGATTTAGTATCTCGCACAAAGGCCTTCGGATCCTAGTCCGGATATATTCACTTAGCACAAAGCCTTCGGGACTTAGCCCGGACACATTCAATTAATCATGCACATCTAACAATAATTCATGGCACATTCATATTTCATTTTTGTTTACGAAACTCAAACACAAGGCACATATTGTCCTTGTACATTCGGCTCAATAGCCACACATAGAGCATGATTTAATCACATCGAAATTTAAGCTCTCTTACTCAAGAACTTACCTCGGGTGTTGTCGAACGATCCCGCTAACTATTCGACCACTTTTTCCTTCCCTTTATCGGATTTATTTCCCCTTTGCTCTTGAGCTTAATCAAACAAATAAATTGATTTCATCATTTAGGCATCAAAAGATGAACACAAGGCACTTAGCCCATATTCATACATTAGACATTAAAGTCTCATACATGCAAAAATCATGCATCAACACAACATATTAGCTAATTTCTTTCCCCTTGGCCGAATGTGCATGTCCATTTTTGGGGTCGATTTCAACACTTAATACACACATATACACACTAGTAAAGCATCCTCCCCCTTTTCATCGATTTAACACATGCATCGCTCATCAACATGCAAAGTTACATTCGGCCTTAGCACACATCTTGCTAGCCGATTCTTCTCCCTTTAGCAACCAATGCACATATGTGCTCACACAAAAATGCTAAAAAGGAGGTTCAAGAATCATCAAGCCATCATCACATGCATCATTAACAAGCTTCATATTTTGCATGCAATGGCATTAACACAACCTCCACCTAGGCCGAATCTTAACTCATCCTCATGCCTCATCACCACAACATCAAACACCAACCAAGAATGATGCATCCATGGTCAAGTGCCATTTCCATCACATAGCAAGATTTAGACCATGGGCTAGGTAGAACTCAAGCTAACAACTAAAACATGCATGCATCTCATGGAACATCATTAAACATACCTTGGCCTAGCTACATGCATGGCCGAATCTCTTCACCTTTCTTCTTCTTTCCTCCTTAGAATTTTTGGCCAAGGATGAACCAAAGGATGAGAAATTTTTTTCTTTGTTTTTCTTTCTAATTTAGGCTAAAATGGAGGTGAGAAAGGATGAACACAAACTTTTCTCCTTTCTTCTCTTGAGCTCACGGCAATGGGGGGGGACAAACACTACACACACATTTTTTTTTCTTTTGTTTTCCATTTCTTTATTACCCATACTTCTTATTTTATTCTTCCACTAACAAAACATGTTTCATGACATGTTTTGCCCATCATTCTTTGTCATGGCCGGCCACTACTCATTAGGGGGGGGAAATTTGACATGCAAGTCCCCCCTTTGTCCACATGCACTAATAGGTCCTCACACATTGACCTATCACATTTTTGAATTTTCTCACATAAGTCCTATTGACTAAATTCACATGAAATCAACCAAATTGAAGCTTGAAATTTTCACACATTCATAATTACATATTCTAGACAATAAGTATCACATTCAAACATTTCGGTGACTCGGTTTAGCGGTCCCGAAACCACTTCCCGACTAGGGTCAACTTTGGGCTGTCACAGGTTACACGGCCATGTGTCCCTTAGTGTTGAATTAAAAATCAAGTCAGTATGCTTCACATGGCCCAGCAGACGGGCGTGTGACTTGGCCGTGTGGCCTAAGTCGGCATACCCTACAGGGTTGGCACGACCTAGCACATGGCCTGGCACACGAGTGTGTTAAGCCATTTCAAAAGGGCATACGAGCTGGTCACACGAGCGTGTGGTTGGCCGTGTGACCCAAGTTAGGGAGTTACACGGGGTGTGACATAGGTTGGTTACACGGGCCTGTGGTTGGCCTTGTAACAGCCTGATTTAGACCCTACTCAGAACGGTGGTTTCGGGACCACAAATCCCAGTTGGAAAAATATTTTAAAATTATTTTCTGTGTTTATTCTATGAGAATTTATGTCTGTGAAAATTTCGTCATTTAATTTTGTCGTTTTAGGTGTCCGATTAAATAAAAGGACTTAATCGCGTAAATTAAAAAGTGGGTAGTTTGTTTTGTAAAGGGCTTATTTGTTGATGGCTTTCTAAATGGGAGTAGTTGTGATGAAATTAGCCCATTATATATGAAGTGGATGGTAGTGGGCATGATATATGTGATTTTATAATTTATTAACTAAGGTTAAAAAGTAAAATAATAAAAAATAATATATATGTTATAATTTATGATAAATAAAACAAAGTGCTCATATTATTATTTCAACCATAGCCGAATATAAACAAAATAAATAGGAGAAGTTAGGTTCGGCCATCTTCCAAGCAAAAATCAAGGTTCGTTCTTTGTCAGTTTTTGATAATTTCTACGTTTTTGAGATCGTTGCTTCGAGTACTACAAAACCCATGCTTGAATTTTTTATTTTGATGAATATTTTGAGTTGTACCATTGTTGATAGCTTATGATTTTTTGTTGTTGATTGTAAGACCCCTTACTCGTATCCAAGGCCGAAACAGAGTACGAGGCATTACCAGACTTAACAATACACATAGACGAAAACGGGGCCATAAAATTTCATTTAATTCAAAACTTTTCGAACACATGCATAACAAACAAAGCTAACTATATCATCACATCAAAACGTAGGACATGGCACAATTAATTAAACTTATAAACCATAATGGATAAGGACCACATCTCATGATTTTATATGACAACTCAATGCAGACTGATATGTATGGTCAAAATCATAATAAAAATACATATCACAAACCAACTTCCTATACATGCCACTCACTTGATATTTCTAATATTTGAATTAATTTTCCCAAAAATGATAGTTTGATAGTGTGATTTTGCCTCTGACGATCTCCAACCCCGAGCCGACCTACCAATACTAAAGAAATGGAGAGGATGGGTAAGCTTTACGCTTAGTGAGTTCATATGAAAATAATAAGCAATTACTACCATGCTTTTCAAGATAAAACACTATAATTGTACAATTATACATATTCAAGACAGGCTATTTTCTGGAGTCCCGGTGTTTAAAAAAATCATATCTCAAGTTAAAAAACTCGAAATCAAACTCTGTAAATTTTATATGAAACTAGACTCATATGTCTACTTACTAATTGTTTTCTAGAATTTTTGGTCAGGCTATTTAGTACAGTTTATTAGTTAAAGTCTCCCCTGTTTCAGGGTATGACTACTCTGACCCCTGTGCACTACAAACCGAATTTCTCCCTGTACAGAATTCCAATGACCATGCCGTTTGTTCCCTTAAAATTAAATTCAATATGGAATCCATGCATGTAAGCTATGACTCTCAATAATTTTTTACAATTTATGGTTAATTTCTAAAGTCAGAATAGGGGATCTCGAATTCATTCAGACCCTATTTCACAAGAATTCAAATATCACAGAATATAGAATTCTTTTGCTTTCCCTGTTTCTTTAATGTGAAAATAGAATCATTAAGCTTTATTTACATAATTTTTTTTTAATTTATTTCAACTTACACAATTTTTGGTGAATTTTCGAAGTCATGCACTGCTGCTATCTAATATTGTTTTACTACTAAAGTTCACTTTTACACAATTTCACTTAATCCATTCCATTTTACCGAGGTTCGCTCAAATATTGAGCATATTACTCATAAATTCAAATAAACATATACTTGCACTTGTTGATCACATAATCACTTTCACATGTATTTTCACTTAATCGACTTCCCGTTGAACTCATCGGAATAATAACAGATACACAATTGCTTGCACATTTTCCCATTTCCACACTTGTAGCCGAAGCTATTTGGTATGCATAGCAGCCTGCACTTAGTACTACACATGTGACCAACAGTCTGGTACACGTAGTAGCCTGCACTTAGTACTACGCACGTGACCTCACCATCTAATACACGTAGTAGCCTGCACTTAGTACTACACACGTGATCACAGTTTTCGGGTACGCATAGTAGCCTGCACATAGTACTACACATGGACCAATTATCCGGTACACGTAGTAGCCTGCACTTAGTACTACACACGTGACCTAACCATCTGATACACGTAATAGCCTGCACTTAGTACTACACACGTGATCACAGTTTTCGGGTACGCATAGTAGCCTGCACTTAGTACTACACATGCGACCTCACAATAGATCATTCGTATCGTTTTTATTCCGAAGGTTCAATCGGGAAATTCCTCACTTTTCAAAATTTTATTAAATTGTCCGTAATCAATTTAAATTCATAATTTACATCAAATAACCATTTGATAGGCAGCCACATTTCATATGATATCAAATATAATAACATAAAAAGAATCAATAGATTATTTATGTATGAATTTACTCGAAGTGTCAATCTCACTATCCATAGTACCAATTGTCCATTCATAGTATAATAAGACACAACTCAAATATCAAATCAGCTTTTAAGAATTTACATAGCATATATCACATATTTCATATATCACTTGTCATGTATCTTCATTTTCTTACATTTCATGTAACATTCTTTCATGTCATATTTCTACATCATAAACACCATTCCATCAACTTTTCCAATGTATTAAATCATAAAATATATGCAATAATAGTAAGAAATATAATTCAAACATAACATTGCATTATTATTATCATACGACCTTACCTCGATCCAGAAACAACAATTTACCATTTTAGTCTATAACCTTGTATTTTCCCGATTTAAGCCCGAATCTCGATTTCCTTCATCTATAATATCACATTTAGCCTAATAATTAGTCACACTATTCATACGGCTCCAAAAATCATATTTTTAAAAATTTTCATTTTGACCCCTAAACTTTTGCATATTTGTACTTTTTCCCCAAGGTTCGGAAATTAAAATTCATCCTATTTTCTTGTGTTTTATGACATGATGATCATTTTTCCCTTCTATGGCAACATCAAATTCTCACTCTAACATGTACTTATGACTATTAGGTATTTTTACCGATTAAGCCCTTTTGCTCGTTTTCAATTAAAACCGAGTAGCACAAGTTGTCTACCATAATTTAAAACCTCATATTCTATCATAAAACACCAAAATACACAAATTTCATCTATGGGTATTTTTCCAAATATGAACCCTAGGTTGAATTATTGCTAGCATAAGCTAAATCAAGTTACCGGGACTCCAAAAACGTAAAAATCATTAAAAACGAGGCTAGAACGAAATTAAAATCGAGCTTGGAAGCTTGGAAACCCTATCCATGGAGTCTCCTTTGGTATACACGTTCATGGTGAAGAAGATGAGCAAAATTGGCTTTTAATTTTGTATTTTAATTCATTTTACCCCTAAATGACCAAAATGCCCTTACTACTAAACTTTCCAAAAATTCCATTCATGTCCAATATTTGTCCATAAACTTTGAATTGGTCAAATTTCTATTTAAGACCTCCTAATTAATATTTCAAAGCAATTTCATACTAGAAACTTCTAGAATGCAAGTTTTGCAACTTATTCAATTTAGTCCCTAACTTCAAATTAAGCACTTTATGCATAGAATTTCTTCATGAAATTTTCACACAATCATGCAATCATATCATATACCTCAAAATAATCATAAAATAATTATTTCTATCTCGAATTTGTGGTCACGAAACCACTATTCTGATTAGGCCCTAATTCGGGATATTACATTGATGATGAAAAATGAAAGATATGTTTTAGATTAACATATTTTGTATTGGAGTTTTTGATGATTTTGAGTAATTAGGACTTAATTACAAAAATAATAATTTGAGGGACTAAAATGTGAAATTGATAAAATATATGGACTTGTATGCGCATGGGTACTATTTGGCCTAACATGGGTGTTGAAAAATTTTGTGTATTTTGTGTTTTGTGCAATAGGGAGTAAATTGTAAAAATTGTAAATGTTAGGGGTAAAATGGTAATTTTCCTATTTATGTGTTTTTGGATTAAATTGAATGGAAATATGTTTGAATGAGCTTAATTTGAATATGTTTAGATCAAGAAATAAAGAAATCGAATTTGGACCGGGAAAAAATGAAAGTTGTCGACTAGCAGCCCTGTTCTGTTTTACGACATCCGAGGTAAGTTTATAAGCAAATAGATGTGTTTATTTGGTAATTAAATGTTATATTTATATGTTGTTATGAAATGTGGAATTTTAATATGCTATGGCCGAAAATGATTAAATTTGACTACTACACTTTCTAGTTCAATTCGACCGAGTTACGACGTCCGAAAGCCCCGTATGAACCTTAGGAATAGCTAGGATAGATATGTCAAGACATAGGATTCCGGTATATGTGTGCGAGTAAGACCATGGCATCGATATGTGATTCCGATATGTGTTTACAAGTCAGACCCTGTCTGGGACAGTGGCATCGATATGTGGTTACATGTAAGACCACGTCTGGGACGTTGGCATTGTACCATTTGTGTGATTATTCGAGTGTCCTATCCAATTCCGAATGGTTCATCGGGCAAAGGTAAATTGTGCATGTAATACGAGTAAAACGGCCAGGTATGAATTAATTGTTTGGCTATCAATGATAAGGTAAGTTGGTACTCGGTATTTGTTTTATTCACACATAATTGATGATAATGACTTTAAGTGATGTTAGCATATGTATATTCGGCTTGTAGTTATATAAAATTATTATGAGAAAATGACTCATAATTAAATGTAATGTATGTTTCGGTATAATTGGTCTTGTTAACTATTTATGTATATATATGCAATACTACATAGTGATATATTTTTTTAGCTTATGTGTAAAAGTATATGCAAGGATGATTATAATATAATTAGTGGTTTTTTTGGGGGGGGAAGTTGAATATTAATATACCCAAATGGTCAGGTGAGTATCCAGCCAAGTAAAAAAAAATGCAATTACTTGTATATAAATAAATATGTTCATTCGGCAGGGTATAATAAAGTGGTTGGTAAGTTGATTGAAAAATAGAAAATGCGTGTATTTGATCATTCGGCCAATATGATGTTTAAGTGCGAATGTATATTTGTGGATGTACTTATAAGTATAACTTGAGATTAAATGGTATTTAGTTACTATAAATAATAATTAACTTAATTGAATTAAATACTTTGTTGGGTTTACTATTGTTTATGACTTACTAAGCTATATTAGCTTATTTTGTGTGTCCTTGTTTATTTTCTAGATATTAGAAATCAAGTTACAGGCTCGGGGATCATCTGCGAAGTTCATCACAATATCTACTATTTTGGGGTACCTTTCTAAGTTAAATTCGAATTATGGCAAGTATAAGCTGAAGTGTGGTTAAAATGATAAATTTTGGTTGTGTATAAAGCCATGCGAAAATGGCTAATCAAAATGTTTGAATTAAATCATGCTAGGTATGGTCTATGATGATTATGGTTGAATGTTGCAGGTTATATATCTATGATTATTACGTGTGATAAATCTTGCATGTTTAAGAAATGAGCAATGGCTTGAAAGAATCGCGACTAATCCATCGATGTAAATTTTTATGTAAAATATATTTGTGAACCTAGTGAATATGCTTGTGACTTAGTAATGTTCATGATTCGATGTTTTGAACTTTTGTTAGGGTTCGAAAAATATGGCAAGGTTTACTACGATATATTTTTGTCCACTTGTGCTTTGGTAGGTATGATCATGATAATATGAAAATGGTTTATGTGTGGTTTAATGAGAATGTATTGTAATACATCAAATAGACATGACATATGTTTGTATTTAATTAAAGTCCTGCATATGCATTTATTTATAAATGAGAGTGTTGTAGTAGTAGCATAATATGCATGAAAATGGTAATGTATTCTACTATATTATCCATATAAATATATATATGTTTGAGTATCCATAAATGTGATTTTACATATTATGTCTTAAGTGTGATTTGATATAACATGCATGCAAACGTGTCTTAGGACACATGTAGAGTAAGATAAGAAATTTTACTTATGGTATAAGTAATTTTTAAGGTGATAAACGCAAGAGATTTTATATATATATATATTTACTTGTTATTTACAAGTTCGCAAATTTGTATTTAAAATTTATAAAATTGGTTGTAAGATGTGAGTTGTATATGTGTATATATATTTGAGATTCGTATAGGCTATCATATCACTAATGCCACATATATACAGTAATAGGTATATTAGTTTATGGTCTTTAAAAAAAATTAGTAAATTTTCGAGACTAATTCATGTGATTATGTAATGTTTATTATAATTTATTGGAATTGTGTTTATTCCGTAACATCTTACGACCCTATTCCGGCGACGGATACGGGTTAGAGGTGTTACATTTTATTGTTATCACAGCTATGGTTTAGTCTATTCTAGGACTAACGTAGTGTGTGTGAGTTTAACTATACATGCCATAATTATATACTGTGATAGTGTGATGACTTCTGACTTTTGAAATGTGTTTTCATATAGTAAATGGATCCCGATAGAGCTGTAGCTGATGATGTCGAGAGTGTAGCGCCTGCTCCCGCGCAAGGGACAGCGCCGGCTGGTTCTCGATCGACTTCGAGTTATCAAGAATGTGAGGCTAAACAAGCCTTCTATCAGATGATGAATGATTGGTTTACTCAATATATCCGGACTAACCCGGCTGCACAATAACCTCCACCCCTGACTAATCCATCTTCGATGCCTGCAGTATCTCAAGTAAGTGATCCGTTGAGATTATATAAGCCACCTGTTGATAAAATCAGGAAACATGGGGCTGAAGAATTTAAAACTACCGATGATGATGATGCTGAGCAGACCGAGTTTTGGCTTGATAATACCATTCGTGTGTTTCATGAGTTGTCCTATACACCAGATGAGTGCTTGAAATGTGCCATATCTTTACTTCGAGACACAGCATATGGAATACCCTAGTATCAGTAGTTCCGAGAGAGCAGGTAACCTGGGAATTCTTTCAAACTGAGTTCCGTAAGAAATATATTAATCAGAGATTTATAAATCAGAAGCATAAAGAATTTATGGAGCTGAAACAGGGTCGGATGACAGTGATGGAGTATAAGCGAAAATTTGTGAGACTTAGTCGGTATGCCCGAGAGTGTGTTTCTACTGAAGCCATAATGTGTAAAATATTTGAAGATGGATTGAATGAAGATATCAAATTGTTAGTTGGCATACTTGAGATAAAAGAGTTTGTGGTACTTGTTGAGCGAGCCTGCAAAGCTGAAGAGCTTGGGAAAGAGAAAAGAAAAGTTGACTTTGAAGCAAGAGATGCACGCAAAAGAACACCCCGTAAGTCATTCCATACGACATCAAAGAAGTTCCGAGATGATTTCAGCCGTTCTAAAACCCCTTCAGGTTATGCTAGACGGGATCAGAATAGACCATCAATGAGCTCGAGAGCTACTTCGGTAGCGAGTGTGGGTAATGTCAGATCAAATCAACCCGAGTGTAAGCACTGTGGTAAATGACATCTTGGCAGTTGTAGATTGTATGATAGGGCCTGTTTTAAATGCGGATCTACAGATCATTATATTCGAGATTGCCCAATGTTAGCTGAAGAAAATCCAATGCAGAATACGAGATCGGGTAATACTGTAGCTCAAGGTAGACCACTCAGAAATGCTGGTAATACGAGTGGTAGTTAGAGAGGGACTAAAGATACAGCAGTCTGATCTAAGGCTCGTGCACCTGCCAGAGCTTATGCTATTCGTGCGCGAGATGAGGCTTCATCCCCTGATGTTATTACTGGTACATTTACTGTTTATGATACTAATGTAATTGCATTAATTGATCCTGGTTCTACTCATTCTTATGTATGTGAGACATTAGTATTTAGCAAGACTCTACCTGTTGAGTCTACTGAGTTTGTGATTAGAGTGTCAAATCCCTTGGGCTGGTGTGTTATGGTTGATAAAGTGTGTAAGAATTGTCCCTTGATGGTTCGAGATCTGTGCTTTCTGGCTGATTTAATGTTGTTGCCATTTGATGAGTTCGATATAATTCTGGGTATGGATTAGCTAACTTTACATGATGCTGTTGTGAATTGTAAAAGAAAGACCATTGATCTATGGAGCCAGAAAGATGAAGTTATTTCGATCGAATCTAGCGATTTGTATGGTTTACCAGCAGTGATTTCTTTGATGCTAGCTCAGAAATATGTGAGAAAAGGATGTAAAGCTTACTTTGCCTACGTGCTCGACAGTAAAGCGACTGAAAGAAACATTGAATCAGTATCTGTTGTATGTGAGTATCCGGATGTGTTTCCAGAAGAATTACCAGGTTTGCCACCTATTCGGGAAGTAGAGTTTGGTATTGAGTTACTGCCAGGGACGACTCCGATATCCATAGCCCCGTACAGAATGACACCTACAGAATTAAAAGAATTGAAAGCTCAATTGCAAGAATTGACAGATAGAGGTTTCGCACGACCGAGTTTCTCTCCATGGGGTGCACCTGTGTTGTTTGTGAAAAAGAAAGATGGAACTATGAGAATGTGCATTGATTACAGACAGCTTAATAAGGTGACTATAAAGAATAAGTATCTGTTGCCACGGATTGATGATCTGTTTGATCAACTGAAGGGGGCCACATTATTTTCGAAGATAGATTTGAGATCAGGTTACTATCAGTTGCGAGTTAAAGATTCAGATGTGTCAAAGACTGCTTTCAGAACGAGGTACAGACATTACGAGTTTTTGGTTATGCCTTTCGGACTCACTGATGCACCAGCTATTTTCATGGATTTGATGAATCGGATCTTCAGACCTTATCTGGACCGATTTGTGGTTGTGTTTATAGATGACATTTTGATCTACTCTCGTAGTGAAGGTGAACATGCCGAACATTTGAGACTTGTATTTCAGACGTTGCGAGATAAGCAGTTGTATGCGAAATTCAGTAAATGTGAGTTCTGGTTAAGTGAAGTCAATTTTCTGGGTCACGTGGTATCAGCATCAGGTATTCGGGTTGATCCGAGTAAAATATCAGCTATACTTGATTGGAAACCTCCGAAGAATGTCTCTGAAGTTCGAAGCTTTCTGAGACTTGCTGGTTATTACAGACGCTTCGTGAAAGGTTTCTCTATGATTGCAGCTCCAATGACAAAGCTACTGTGGAAAGATGTTAAGTTCGAGTGGTCAGAGAAGTGTCAGAAAAGTTTTGATCAGTTGAAAGCCCTTTTGACCGAAGCTCCAGTGCTAGTTCAGCCAGAATCAGGTAAAGAATTTGTTATTTATAGTGATGCATCTTTGAATGGTTTGGGTTGTGTTTTGATGCAGGAAGGCAAAGTTATAGCTTATGCCTCGAGACAGTTGAAGCCACATGAAAAGAATTACCCGACACACGACCTAGAATTGGCAGCCATTGTGTTCGCATTGAAGATTTGTCTTCACTATCTGTTCGGCGAGAAATGTCATGTTTACTCTGATCATAAAAGCCTGAAATACTTGATGACTCAGAAAGATCTGAATTTGAGACAACGCCGATGGTTAGAACTGTTAAAAGACTACGAGCTTGTGATTGACTATCACCCAGGAAAGGCTAACGTTGTTGGTAATGCTTTAAGCCGAAAATCACTATATACTTTGCGTACAATGAATACGCATATGGCTATGTCAGATGATGGTTCGATAGTAGCTGAATTGAAAGCTGGACATTTATTTGTTCAACAAATATGTGATGCCCAGAAGGTTGATAATGAATTGATCACAAAACGAGTTCAGTGTGAGACGGATGTTGATTCAGAGTTTAAGGTTGATGCTGATGACTGTTTAAGATTCAGGGACCGGATATGTGTTCTGAGGAATAGAGAGTTGATCCAGATGATTTTGAATGAAGTACATAGTAGTCAGTTATATGTTCACCCAGGTAGTACAAAGATGTATAATGATCTAAAATAGCTTTATTGGTGGCATGGTATGAAACGAGACATTTCTGACTTTGTTGCAAGATGTTTAGTCTGTCAACAAGTAAAAGCTGAACATCAGGTGCCTTCAGGATTGCTTCAGCCTATCATGATACCTGAGTGGAAATGGGATAAAGTTACGATGGATTTTGTATCTGGTTTACCATTGACACCGAGCAAGAAAGATGCAATTTGGGTTGTTGTTGATAGATTGACTAAATCAGCTCATTTTGTTCCGATACGTACGGATTACTCACTTGATAAGCTAGCTGAATTATATGTTTCTCAGATTGTGAGATTACATGGTGTGCCTATATCCATTGTTTAGGATTAAGAACCGAGGTTTACATCACGGTTTTGGAAGAAACTGAAAGATGCACTAGGTACAAAATTACATTTCAGTACTGCTTTCCATCCATAAACAGATGGCCAGTCTGAGCGAATTATTCAGATACTTGAGGATATGTTGAGATGTTGCATTCTCGAGTTCGAAGGTACATGGGAACGATACCTGTCTCTGATTGAATTTGCATATAATAATAGTTATCAACCAAGTATCAAAATGGCACCTTATGAGGCTTTGTATGGTCGTAAATGTCTTACACCATTGTACTGGACTGAGCTCAGTGAAAATAAGATACATGGGGTCGATTTGATCAGAGAAACTAAAAAGAAAGTGAAAGTGATTCGTGAAAGTTTAAAATCAGCATCAGATCGTCAAAAATCTTATGCGAACTTGAAACATAAAGATATAAAGTTTTAGATTGGAGACAAAGTCTTCTTGAAAGTGTCAGCGTGGAAGAAAATACTCAGATTCGGTCGAAAAGGAAAATTGAGTCCAAGGTTTATTGGGCCGTATGAAGTTGTAGAGCGTATCGGACCAGTTGCTTACAGATTATCGTTGCCACCTGAGTTAGAAAAGATCCACAATGTGTTTCACGTTTCGATGCTTCGAAGATATCGATCTGATCCTTCACATGTGATTAGTCCGTCTGAGATTAAAATTCAGTCTGATATAACCTACAAAGAAGAACCGGTTCGCATTTTAACTCATAAGGTTAAAGAGTTACGAAATAAGAAGATTCCATTAGTTAAAGTATTGTGGCATAAACACGGTATTGAAGAAGCAACATGGGAATCAGAAGATGCGATGAGAGAACGTTATCCGAACCTATTCACTGGTAAGATTTTCGGGGACGAAAACACTTAAGGGAGGGAGAGTTGTAACAATCCGATTTAGACCCTACTCAGAACGGTGGTTTCGGGACCACGAATCCAACTCGAAAAAATATTTTAAAATTATTTTCTGTGTTTATTCTATGAGAATTTATGTCTGTGAAAATTTCGTGATTTAATTTTGTTGTTTAGGTGTTCGATTAAATAAAAGGACTTAATCGCGTAAATTAAAAAGTCGGTAGTTTGTTTTGTAAAGGGCTTATTTGTTGATGGCTTTCTAAATGGGAGTAGTTGTGATGAAGTTAGCCCATTATATATGAAGTGGACGGTAGTGGGCATGATATATGTGATTTTATAATTTATTAACTAAGGTTAAAAGGTAAAATAATAAAAAAATAATATATATGTTATAATTTATGATAAATAAAACAAAGTGCTCATATTATTATTTCAACCATAGCCGAATATAAACAAAAGAAATAGGAGAAGTTAGGTTCGACCATCTTCCAGGCAAAAATCAAGGTTTGTTCTTTGTCGGTTTTTGATAATTTCTACGTTTTTGAGATTGTTGCTTTGAGTACTACAAAACCCATGCTTGAATTTTTGATTTTGATGAATATTTTGAGTTGTACCATTTTTGATAGCGTGTGATTTTTTGTTGTTGATGATGAAAAAAGAAAGATATGTTTTAGATTAACATATTTTGTATTGGAGTTTTTGATGATTTTGAGTAATTAGGACTAAATTGCAAAAATAATAATTTGAGGGACTAAAATGTGAAATTGATAAAATATATGGACTTGTATGAGCATGGGTACTATTCGGCCTAACATGGGTGCTGAGAAATTTTGTGTATTTTGTGTTTTGTTTAATAGGGACTAAATTGTAAAAATTGTAAATGTTAGGGGTAAAATGGTAATTTGCCTATTTATGTGTTTTTTGATTAAATTGAATGGAAATATGTTTGAATGAGCTTAATTTGAATATCTTTAGATCAAGAAATAAAGAAATCAGATTTGGACCGGGGAAAACGAAAGTTGTCGACTAGCAGCCCCGTTCTGTTTTACGACATTCGAGGTAAGTTTATAAGCAAATAGACGTGTTTGTTTGGTAATTAAATGTTATATATATATATTCAGGAAATGCGGAATTTTAATATGCTATGGCCGAAAATGATTAAATTTGACTACTACACTTTCGAGTTCAATTCGACCGAGTTACGACATCCGAAAGCCCCGTATGAACCTTAGGAATAGCTAGGATAGATATGTCATGACATAGGATTCCGGTATATGTGTGCGAGTAAGACCATGGCATCGATATGTGATTCCGATATGTGTTTACGAGTAAGACCCTGTCTGGGACAGTGGCATCGATATGTGGTTACATGTAAGACCACGTCTGGGACGTTGGCATTGTACCATTTGTGTGATTATTCGAGTGTCCTATCCAATTTCGAATGGTTCATCGGGCAAAGGTAAATTGTGCATGATTGTGTAATATGAGTAAAACAGCCAAGTATGAATTAATTGTTTGGCTATCAATGATAAGGTAAGTTGGTACTCGGTATTTGTTTTATTCACACATAATTGATGATAATGACTTTAAGTGATGTTCGCATATGTATATTCGGCTTGTAGTTATATAAAATTATTATGAGAAAGTGACTCATAATTAAATGTAATGTATATTTTGGTATAATTGGTCTTGTTAACTATTTATGTATATATATGCAATACTACATAGTGATATTTTTTTAGCTTATGTGTAAAAGTATATGCAAGCATGATTATAATATAATTAGTGGTTTTTTTTTGGGAAGTTGAATATTAATATACCCAAATGGTCAGGTGAGTATCCAGCCAAGTAAAAAAAATGCAGTTACTTGTATATAAATAAATAGGTGCATTCGGCAGGGTATAATAAAGTGGTTGGTAAGTTGATTGAAAAATAGACAATGTGTGTATTTGATCATTCGGCCAATATGATGTTTAAGTGCGAATGTATATATGTGGATGTACTTATAAGTATAACTTGAGATTAAATGGTATTTAGTTACTATAAATAATAATTAACTTAATTGAATTAAATACTTTGTTGGGTTTACTATTGTTTATGACTTACTAAGCTATATTAGCTTATTTTGTGTATCCTTGTTTGTTTTATAGATATTAGAAATCAAGTTACGTGCTTGGGGATCATCTGCGAAGTTCATCACACTATCTACTATTTTGGGGTACCTTTCTAAGTTAAATTCGAATTATGGCATGTATAAGCTGAAGTGTGGTTAAAATGATAAATTTTGGTTGTGTATAAAGCCATGCGAAAATGGCTAATCAAAATGTTTGAATTAAATCATGCTAGGTATGGTCTATGATGATTATGGTTGAATGTTGCAGGTTATATATCTATGATTATTACGTGTGATAAATCTTGCATGTTTAAGAAATGAGCAATGGCTTGAAAGAATCGCGACTAACCCATCGATGTAAATTTTTATGTGAAATATATTTGTGAACCTAGTGAATATGTTTGTGACTTGGTAATGTTCATGATTCGATGTTTTGAACTTTTTTTAGGGTTCGAAAAATATGGCAAGGTTTATTACGATATATTTTTGTCCACTTGTGCTTTGGTAGGTATGATCATGATAATATGAAAATGGTTTATGTGCGATTTAATGAGAATGTATTGTAATACGTCAAATGACATGACATACGTTTGTATTTAATTAAAGTCTTGCATATGCATTTATTTATAAATGAGAGTGTTGTAGTAGCAGCATAATATGCATGAAAATGGTAATGTATTCTACTATATTATCCATATAAATATATATGTTTGAGTATCCATAAATGTGATTTTACATATTATGTCTTAAGTGTGATTTGATATAACATGCATGCAAACGTGTCTTAGGACACATGTAGAGTAAGATAAGAAATTTTACTTATGGTATAAGTAATTTTTAAGGTGATAAACGCAAGAGATTTTATATATATATTTACTTGTTATTTACAAGTTCGCAAATTTTTATTTAAAATTTATAAAATTGGTTGTAAGATGTGAGTTGTATATATGTATATATATATGAGATTCATATAGGCTATCATATCACTAATGCCACATGTATACAATAATAGGTATATTAGTTTATGGTTTTCTAAAAAAATAGTAAATTTTCGAGACTAATTCATGTGATTATGTAATGTTTATTATAATTGATCAGAATTGTGTTTATTACGTAACATCTTACGACCCTTTTCCGGCGACGGATACGGGTTAGAGGTGTTACAGGCCTTGTGACCCAAGTCAGGGAGTTACATTGGGTATGACACGGGCTGGGCCCCAACCATGTGCTTCCATTTCGAATGTCCACACGGCGTGTGACACGGGCGTGTGTCCCCGATAAATTGGAAAATTTTGTAATTGTTTCAAAAATTCCTTGAGTTATCGGTTTAGTCCCAAACCATTTCTAAAGCCTGTTCAGGGCCTTGTAGGCTCGTATTAGGGACAATGTGAATGCTGTTGAATGATGATTAATTGAATTTGAGAAATGTATGTGAAATGTATGATTATTTGTATTATAAGTCCGATAATACTCCATAACCCTATTTCGGCGTTGAATACGAGTGAGGGGTGTTACAATCAGTGGTTTATCTAGGCTAGGTGGCATAAACACTGGGGCATTGGACAAGTAATGCTTAACCTTGTCGACGGTCTTTTGGCATTTCTCATCCCATACACCTGGATTATATTTCTTAAGGAGACGGAATACGGGGTCACATTTCTCAGTTAGTTGTGAAATGAACCGAGCAATGTAATTTAATATCTCTAAGAAACCTCGAATGTCCTTTTGGGTACACGACGGTGGTAACTCCTATATGGCCTTGACTTTATCTGGGTCAATCTCAATCCCTTTCTCATTGACTACAAATCCCAGCAATTTACCCGATGTGGCCTCAAAGGTGCATTTTGTTAGATTCAGCTTTAGCTAGAATTTTCTCAACCTCAAAAATAGTTTCCTCAAGACTTTCATTTTTTTTGCTTGGGATTTTGCGACCACATCATCGACATAAACCCCAAATTTTTTGTACATCATATCATGAAACAAAGTTATCTTTCACCAAAAAAAAGTTACCATGGCTCTTTGATATGTTGATTTTGCATTTTTCAGTCTGAATGGCATCACTTTATAATAAAATGTTCCTCACATTGTTACAAATGTGGTCTTCTCCATATCTTTAAGATGCATCTTTATCTGCTTGTATTCGGAGAAACCATCTATGAAGGAAAATAGTGAATGACCTGCCATGTAGTCCACTAGGGTATCGATATGAGGTAATAGGAAATTGTCCTTCAGGCTAGCCTTATTCAAATACCTGTAGTCTATACACATTTTCACTTTCCCATCTTTCTTTACGACGGGGACTATATTGGCTACCCACTCTGAATATTTGACCTCTTGTAGGAAACCAGTGTCAAATTGTTTCTTGACCTCTTCTTTTATTTTTAACAGTATGTTGAGCCTTATCCTTCGAAGTTTCTGTTGAACCAGCTTGCATTCTTTCTTTATGGGAAGTTGGTGTACCAGGATATCAATAGTCAGACCAAGCATGTCTTGATATGACCAAGATGTCTTTGAATTCTTAGAGCAATTCAATGAGGTCTCCCCTTATATCTGTAGTGATGCAAGTTCTGATTTTCATCCCCTAAGCTCAAAATTTCTATTGACTCTTTATGAGGTAGGATCTGTTTCTCATTTTGCACTACCATCCTTAACAAATAAGGAGACAAGATTCAATCTCAATTATCTTCAAAGTCTTGAGGTTCCTCTAGATACACATCTTACTCAAAAGGAGACTCCAAGTCAGCAGCAATGTTGCTCATATCATTTATATCCGGAGACCTATTATAGGAATAAAAAAAGATCTAATAAACAAATGAATTTAAGAATGATTAACTGTGTGATCTGGGTATGAATGAAAAGGGGAAAAAATACTAGAATGTTTGCCAAGTGGAGAAGTAAAAATGTATTATTTTCATTGAAGTAAAGATAATGGACATGTGTCTATTTCACAAAAACACCGCTATTACTCCCAGGCTTTGGGAAATAGGTATGTTTTGAATATTACTCTGAAATAATCCTAAAACCTATAGGGATCTTTTTCGAAGTCTAATTGTTCAGAATACTTCTAGGGATATAAGGAAAAATTCCCTATAGGTTTTCTTATTTAGTTCCTTCTTCAGAGGCACAAATATCTTTCCAGTCCAAACCCTCGATATCTTCAAAGAATTCCAACACTTTGTTGTCCACCAGACTTTGCACTAGAGCTCTGAATTCAGTGCATTGTTGGATTTCATGACCTTCCGCAACATGAAACTCATAGTTGCTCTTCATTCCTTTTGGTACCTCCTCTGATTCTTGAATGATCAAGCCCACGTGTATCATTTTTTTCCAAACCCATTTTAGAGGGAATTTCACCTTCGCAACTCGGTTTTGATCCTCTTTCTCTCATTCTCAATTATCACATTTACCCCTTGGTCAGGATGACTGAGTAGCGGATTTCCAGCCACATTAGGCCCAAATAGATCATCGAACCTTACAATTCCTATCTTGATAAACCTCTCGATCAACTTCTTGAAAGCAGGGCAGTTCTCGATTGAGTGTCCTGTTATCCCTGCGTGGTATTCGCACTGAACATTTGCATCATACCACTTTGGGAGTGGAGGTTGCATGGGCTTTAGGTAAAACGGTGAAACTATATGAGCGTTAAACTGATTCTGGTATAATTCTCCATATGTCATTGGGATAAGCATGAATTAGAGTTTTTCTGTGTTTGGCCTTGAATTAGATTCTTGCCTCGAAGGGCCTTGATTGTTGGTCGTCATGGTTTGAGGTTGCACCACTGTGATCGATTTTGAAAAGCTCTTATTTTACATACTCACAATATTTACTTTGTTCTCTTTCTTTCTTGGGGTAGACCTTTTAGCACTTTCCTTCGCATCTATTTTTCCACTCCTTATTTCATTCTCAATCATCTCTCTAGATATAACTATATCCGAGAAACTCTTGGTATCACTACCTAGCATATGGTTGATGAACGTGGCTTTCAAGGTGTTGACAAAAAGCATTGTCATTTCTTTTTCCGGAAGAGGTGGCTAAACTTGTGTTTCCATATCTCTCCACCTTTGAGCGTATTGCCTAAAGCTTTCATTTTGCTTCTTCTTCATGTTTTGCAGCTTAATTCTATCGAGTGTCATATCGGTCACATGACTGTACTATTTCATGAAAGCCTGCGCCAAGCCTTTCCATGAATTGATCTTGGCATGGCTCAGTTCATTGTACTACTTGACAGTTGACCCGATCAACCTATCCTGAAAAGAATGGATTAAAAATTGGTCATTATTGATGTATCTCGTCATTCTTCAGCAAAACATTGTGATATAGGCCTCAAGGCAACTAGTCCCATTGTATTTCTCGAATTCTGGAGTTTTAAATTTTGGTGGGAGCACTAGATCCGGAACCAAACTCAACTCCTTTGCATATACTCCACAAGGGTAGTGAGCATTCTCTATAGCTTTGAATTTTTCCTCCAACCACCTACACAATCTTCCAACTGTCTTGGAAGTTCTACTCTCGCTTTCGATATTTCTGCCATGTCATCCAAATATGGAACAACATGGTTGGTTGGATTATCTCCATGGTTGGAACTTTAACCCATTGGGTAATTTGCCGATCCTAAGGTGCTAGCCTGGTATTACTATGGTCTTATGGTAATAGGTACTCTTCTTGGGTATGTCTCTGGCTAATCTTGGATGCGCACTGGGTAAAGCCTAAGGGGTATCTAAGGTCTTTCTTATCGTCCCCAAGGTTTATAGTAGTACTCTTCCCGTTTTCAACTCCTCCAGCCAATAACAGGGTCAACTGTCTTATTATATTTCTTGAAGACTCCTGTATTTAGTCCTTCATGTCTTGTTGCACCTTAGTTAAATGATCTTGCAACTGCGTTTGCAACTGGCCTTGCATGTCCTTCTGAATTTGTTCTAGTCTTTCTAACCTTTGATCCATAGCTTCAGTTTTACCGCGAGTACTATAGCGATATTTGGTTGGCAGATTCTTTGTAGTTTCTAGGGTAACTGTCATAATTTTTTATTGATTAGGGGATTTTTCATGAAATTTAATGCATGTAATGAAATGTAATGCTAATGAATGGAAAATATGCCTACAAAAAGGCATCGATTCTAGTTTGATTCCAGTAGAATAGCTTTACTAGAAAATGAGTTTCTTTGCATAAAATGGATACTTTCACTTTATCAAGAAACCTCTTTTCCATGACAAACTCTCTATTTAACAATTGAACACAAATCAACACTTTTCCTCTAAGATGACAATGCAATGTAACCACAGCCAAAACAAAATGAAACAAGTCAATACATTTTGTATAAAGCTTGAATATAAGGTAAATAATAACAATTAAAACGTTTCTTCTTTGTAATCTATTCGAGTAAATGCTAAAGGTTTGACATGGTTCTTCCTAAGTCTGGCTCTTAGGGTTTATTACATGCGGTTTGGTTCTAAAGTAAAGGTACTTGAACCGACAGATTCCTCGATCCTCACCCATTATAGGCTCATACGGACAGAGTTTAGTTTAGGGGAATACATTTCCCTATGTCTGTACGGAGGTGAAGACCTCATGAAGACATAGGTACAGATGTATCCCGAAAGCGATCCACTATCCTATACAGAGATGAAGACCACATGAAAGAATAGTTTCTCACTCCCACTTAAGAAAGGTAAAATGGAACGATTATGCCATGCAATATGTGAAACATACAAAGAGAAACTCTCGAACCAATAAAATAGATGCATTAGATAGCTATGTAACCCGAGATAACAAAGACATTATTTACCACCAAAATAAAACATGAAGGATGAAACGTAACGAAGGTATCATCAATTTAAATTGAATTATCAATTTTTGACAAAAAGATCAAAAAGTAATCAACTCGCGGCTCGACTCTTTTATTCATGTCCCTAGCAGAGTCGCCAAGCTGTCGAAACCTTTTGGAAATCGACTTTTTATTTTAAAAATAAAGATGGAGTCGCCACCAATCCTTTTTATTAGGTGTGATTGGACCACCTCGAAATTGGATTATTTTTATTAAAAGGTTAGAATTAATAAAACGATAATTTTCGGTCTACGAAATCCAGAAAGTGGGTTCGAGAGTCTGTTATGCATGAGGAAGGATTACCACCCTCATAACGCCCAAAATTGGTACCTAGTTGATTAGTAGATGTCTTAACTTCAAAAATTGAGAATTCAAAGCGAATTTAAAATGCGCTCCCTTTTTACATGATGTTATTGATGGCATTGAAAATGTTACTATCTAAATCAAATTTTATGGAGGAGGCTTTCTTATTCCGGGTCATTCAAAGCAAAAAGTCATGTCCCGTAAGTTAGGGCAGAAGATCTCGAATTTCCGAAAATAAGAACATTCATCGTTTAATTATTTTTAAACCCTATATGTTTTGAATTTTAACAGGATGTTCGATTATTTTGGTTCAATGAGAAAATTGTACCCTATAACTTAGGGCATAATTTCTCGAATCTCCTAATTAAAGAACATCGTCTTGGTTCTAATTTATTTCTTACACATCCTCTAAAAACGAATACGACATTTAATGCGATGTACAATTAATTTATTCAAGCATAGTACAAAAATGAATAAATATATTTGAGCATGATACATAATATGATGGCAAAAATAGCATAAAATAGTTACATTAAAAAATGAAGTGATAATTTAGCAAAATAATTATAAAAAATAATAGAAATCATGCTAGTAAATAATAATAATACAATTATAATAGTAATAATCATATTAACCGATGATAATGATAATAAATATAGCATGATTAATACCATAATAATATAATTAAATAAAATGACAACTTGAAGATGAAATTGAAGATTGCATAAGTTAAAGGGCTAAAGCATAAATAATAAATTTAAAAGAACTAGAAATTAAACATAAAATATTAAATAAAGGGACTAAATTAAAAATGCAATAAAATTTAAAGTCTAAATTAAAAAAGAACATAAAGGATCGAATTAAAATAAAATAGAAAAGTAAAGGGATTCAGAGGGTTACTTTCCCAAGCCCCAAACACGTGTGACTCCCTTAACGGGTCAATAGTGGGTCAAGGGACTGATTTGCACAAGGCTAAAATGAAAGGGCCAAAATGAAAACCAAATAATAGAGTTTGGGACGCAATTAAAAAATATCAAAAATATAGAAGGACCAAAACATAATATATCCCCTCCCTCAAAAACATGTCGATCTTAGGAGGGGTCGGGTCGGATATTCAAGTCAAGCTTGAAATGACGTCATTTTAGGCGTATGAAGCCAAGCCCAAAACGACGTCATATTGAAGGGGCTATATAAGTTAAAAATGTTAAAAAATTCATTTTTAGTAGTAAAAAAAATGTTCCCCCCGCTTTTTCCCTTGAATCCTCTCTCCCCCTCCATCCACAAGACCGTCACACATCCGCCGTTAGCACCGATCATCAGCGATGGTGACTGCCGCCTCTGGTGGCTAGAACCCAAAAAATCCCTTTTTGCTCACTTTTTCATGTGGAACACAAATCTGGGTCAAATTTCAGCTATGGACCAAGAAACCCTTCGTTTTTTCCTTTTCCAACGAGGCCCTCGACGGAACTCTAGGGGTTTTGAGGCTTCTCACGTCAGAGAAAAAGAGGTTTTATGACGGCGGAAGACGAAACGTCAGGTAAAAAATTCTAAGCTTTTTATTTTATTTTATGTTTTTTTTTAAAAAAAACAAGATATCAATATCCCTGTTTTGTATGGCTCCAGCTGAATTAAAATAATTGAAAACACAATTGCAAGAATTGTTAGACAGAGGGTTTATTCAACCGACTGTATCTCCTTGGGGTGCACCTGTATTGTTTGTGAAAAAGAAAGACGGCTTTTGAGATTGTGTATAGATTACAGACAGTTGAACAAAGTCACAATAAAAAATAAGTATCCCTTGCCACGTATCGACGATTTGTTTGATCAATTAAAAGGCGCCACAATGTTCTTGAAAATAGATCTCAAATCTAGGTATTATCAATTGAAGGTTAAAGACTACGGTGTGACAAAAACTACTTTCAAAACTTGTTACAATCATTATGAATTTCTGGTAATGCCATTTGGTTTGACAAATGCTCCTACTGCTTTTATGGATTTAATGAATTGAGTTTTTCAACCTTATTTGGGTAGATTTGTTGTTGTGTTTATTGATGATATATTGATTTATTCCAAGACAAAATCTGAGCATGATCAACATCTGAGAATTGTATTACAAACTTTAGAAGAAAAATAGTTGTATGCAAAGGTTAGTAAATGTGAATTTTGGCTTCGGGAGGTTGGATTTTTGGGTCACATCGTATCAGATAATGGGATTCAAGTTGAACCGAGTAAAGTTTCGGCTGTGATGAATTGGAAAACACTGAAGAATGTTTTTGAGGTGTGAAGTTTTCTAGGTTTAGCAGACAGGTTACTATCGACGTTTTGTTAAAACAAATTCAATTATTACTTTACCAATGACCAGATTGTTATAGAGTTAAGTTTGTTTGGTCCAATAAATGTCAATAGAGTTTTGATCAACCGAAGAACATGTTGATGGAAGCCCCAGTGTTGACTCAGCCTAAATCTGGAGTAGCGTATGTTGTTTATAGTGACGCGTCTCTCAATGTTTGGGTTGTGTGCTTATGAAGGTAGGGAAAGTAGTAGCTTATACTTCTCATCAGTTAAAGTCACATGAAAAGAATTATCCTACACATGATTTCGAGCTGGCCACGATTGTTTCTACTTTGAAAATTTGGAGACATTATTTATATGGCAATAAATGTCAGGTGTTCACAGATCAAAAAAGTTTACAGTATTTTGATGACTCTGAAAGAACTAAATTTGAGACAGGGACGGTGGTTAGAGTTACTAAAATGTTACGATCTGGTTATTGATTATCATCCAAGAAAGACTAATGTAGTTGCGGATGCACTTAGTCAGTAGTCGTCATTGTTTGCACTTTGAGCATTGAACACCCTTTTAGTTCTGAATAAAGATGGTTCTGTATTAGCAGAACTGAGAACGAAGCCCCTGTTTCTATAGAAAATTCGAGAATTGTAAGATGAAGATTTGAAGTTGATGTTGAAATGACAGATGGTCCAGAATAATTTAAGTTTAGAGTTCAGGCTTGATGGTAATGATACATTACGTTATCTATAGAATTTGCATTTCGAATGATTCAGATTTGAAAAGAGATATTTTCTCTGAAGCTCACAATAGTACATACTCTATTCATCTGGGTAGCACGAAGATGTATTGTGATTTGAAACGGATGTATTGGTGGCTGGGTATGAAACGTGAGATCTGTAAATTTGTAGCTAAATGTTTGACTTGTTAGCAGGTTAAAACAGAACATCAAGTATCGTCGGGTTTACTACAACTTGTTATGATTCCTGAGTGGAATGGGAACAAGTTACAATGGATTTTGTATCTGGTTTACCTGTAACTCTTTGAAAGAAAGATATGATCTGGGTGATTGTTGACAGATTGACTAAATCAATACATTTTATTCCAGTCAGAACAGACTTCTCACTTGAGAGATTAGCGGAACTATATGTAAGTGAGATTGTAAGATTACACGGAGTTTCGACATCTATTATTTCTGATCAAGATCTGAGATTTACATTGAGATTTGAGATTTTGGAGCAAAATTCATGAGGCACTAGGCACTAAGCTTAATTTTAGCACAACGTTTCATCCTCAATCTGACGGCCAATCAGAACGAGTGATTCAGATTCTGGAAGACATGTTTAGATGTTGTATACTCGAATTTGAAGGTAATTGGGAAAAGGACCTACCGTTAGCTGAATTTGCTTATAATAACAATTATCAATCCAGTATAAAAATGACACCATTTGAAGCTATTTACTGAAGAAAGTGTAAAACACCATTGGATTGGTCTTAATTGAGTGAATCCAAAATGGTGGGAATTGATTTGATCTGAGAAACTGAACACAGAGTTTGGGTTATTCGAGATTGCTTGAAAGTTGTATCTGATCATCAGGAATCGTGTGCGGATCTGAAAAGAAAAGATATAGAATTTGCGATTGGGGAACGAGTATTCTTGAAAGTTTCTCCGTGGAAGAAAGTGTTGCGTTTTGGCAAGAAAGGAAAGCTGAGTCCAAGATTTATAGGACCGTATGAATTGTTAAAAGAATCTGCCTTGTAGCTTCTAGATTAGCCTTACCCTCTGAACTCGAGAATATCCATAATGTATTCATGTTTCAATGCTAAGACGATACAGATCTGATCCTTCACATATGATTCCTCATACTGAGATTGAGCTACAACCCGATTTGACGTATTCGGAAGAACCAGTGAAAATTTTAGCTTGGGAAGTCAAAAAACAGCTTAATAAATGAGTACTGTTACTAAAAATCTTGTGTCATCATCATGGTACTGAAGAAGCTAGTTGGGCAACCAAGAAAGCAATGAAACTACAGTATCCGAATCTATTCTCAGGTAACAATTTCGAGGGTGAAATTTCTTAAGGGATAGAGTTGTAACAGCCCGATTTTTAATAGTGATGGAACAGTGGTTTCGGGACCACAAATTTTCATCATATTGACTCGTAAATATTATTTTTTAGAATATTTATAGAGTCACTAAAATCGTATTAAAATTTGGTTAAAAATATTAACGTTTAGATAGTTAATTAAAGAAAAATGACTAAACTGAAAAAGATGTAAAATTTAGTGAATCTTGAATTTCCAATGATTTGATAGTTAATTTTGTAATATAAAGGGGTTTAAATAATAATTAACCCATTTTATATTAATGGAACATAATGAGTTTTTAAATTGTGGTTTTAAAAGGTCTTAATTAAGGGTAATTATGTAATTTAGTAAATAAATTAAAGTTTAATAAATCAAAAGTCAAATTCATCATCTTTTTCATGTTCTTGCTGAAAAACTAAGGCATTTTCACCATTTTTGGAAGCTTCAAATTTGGATAGCATAGGAAGCTTGCATGTAAGTCCGTTTTAATTTTGTTTCTTGTAAATTTTATGTTTTTGAAATTGTTGCAACTAGGTCCAGCTAACTCGTACCTTCGTTTTTTATTCTGTTAAAAATTTTGGAAGGTGTCATTGATGAATATTGCATGTTTTTTTATGAATTCCATGTATTTGGAGCTTTGATTATGTTATTTGATGAATTTGTAAAGTGATTTTTGTTAGATTTTGATTTTAGGAGTAAATTGTAAAAATGTCAAAATTTTAGGGTTTAATAGTAAAATTAAGGTTCATTGGGGGCTGTTTAAGGGCCTAGTAGATTTGGATAGAATTTTTTATTTGAGAAAAATGGTTAATTTGATAAATTTCGAGTTAAGGGACTAAATTGTAAAAATTATAAAAGTTTGGGCTAATTGTGTAAATTTAAAAAATAAAGGGTATTAATTGTAAAATGAATTGGAATGTGAAATGTAAGCTAATAATTGAGGAATTCTATATTTTAGATCAAGATCTCGTAGATAAACCGTAATTTATACATATTTTTACCCCATGTTTAACGCATTTTATGGATGATTTTCCACTAGAATTGGTGAATTCGATGCTCCTATGCTTTAAACTCATGTTTTATACTTAGGAGAGCATAGGAGAGGGAAAGGAACGAGAAACAGGCCAAAAACAGAGAAAATGGGCCAAAGTACGAACTTAACACGGCCTGGACTTCCTCACACGGACATACCACACGACCGTGTCAATCTAGCAGAATCGAAGCACGACTCACATGGGTATAGCACACGCCTATGCCATTCTAATAGGCTTGAACACGGCCTAAAGTAATCGCACATGGGCATGTCCCTGCCGAGGCCAAGTTAAGTCCAATTCAGAAAAGCCACTTTTGAGGGCTCATAGGCATTCCAAAGCCTATAAATACACCCTAAAATATGAGAAAAGAGGGCACACAGAATAGGGAGTAAGGAATTACTCCAAGGAAGCCGATTGATCCATCTCAGAAGCTGGATTGATCATCAAGACTGAAGATCTCTCCTCAATTTCCCTTCAGGAGTTTCGGGTTTTCTTTATGTTTTGTATTCTTTATTTTTCTGAGATGTTCTCTTATTTAGTTATGAAATAAATCCCCTAAATACCTAAGGGAAATGAAACCTAAGACGAATCTTGTTATTATTTTCTGAATCGTATGATAAATATTTGACTTGTTCTTAATTATGCGTTCTTAATTCTTGTTTTAATATTCCAGGATATTGATTCAAATTAATGCACTTATTCAGAGGAGCAAAAATCCCTGTCTAAGAGTAAATTTGTCGTAATTAAGCGGAGTTGATTGCAGCCTAGAGATAGGGTGACAAGATTTTGCCAGATTAGGGTGAAACCTAATAAGGGGATCCATAGATCGAGTTAATGCAACCCTAGAGTGTTAATTAGAGAAAATTCTCAATTATTCAATCTAGGAATTAGACGTTATTAGTCTTGAATAGGGATAATAACATAACTTAGGGATCTCTACGGAACAAGTTGAATGAATAAATCGTCTGATTCGGAGCCAGAATAACAAGTAAAGTCTAGGTGGATTTGTCCTTAGGTATTATCTTAAGTCAATCGATTTTTCCCAAAAGTAATTCCCCAATTCTTTTCTCTGTGAGTTCTTAGGTTAGATAATTAGTTAATTAAAACAAAACCCCATTATTCTTAGGCTAGATAATAAAAAGACAGTCATTACTAGTACTTTTAGTTCCTTTGGGTTCGACAATCTGGTCTTGCTAAAACTATACTACTGTTCGATAGGTACACTTGCCTACATCGTAATAATAGTTAGTTTTAAGAACGATTAATTATAAATATTTAAAACCTATCACGAAATAACACGATCAAGCTTTTGGCGCCATTGCCGGGGAACTAAAATATTAGGAACGCTTAATTTTTATTACTTTAGGCATTTATTTTTCTTGCAATTTAATTTAATTTTATTATTATTTATTAACTTAGTTTTTCTGCCATTTATTTTTCTTGCAATTTAATTTAATTTTTTTATTATTTATTAACTTAGTTTTTCCTTCTCTTGGCAGGTTTTCATAGTTTATGACTAGAAGAAACCCATCGGGACCATTACTTTTTCACGAAGAAATCGATCGCACAGTACGTAGAAACCAAAGAGAAATAAGGCGAAGCTTAAGATGCACGGAGAACGAGCAAAAAGACAATACTCAACCCCCAATCGAAAAGATGGCTGAAAACCAAGGCAATCAGCTACCTCCTGCAATTATGGTCAATAGAAATCTTGTTCCACGTACTATGTATGATTATGTTAAACCCTCTTTAACAGGAACTGAATCGAGCATAGTTAGACCTGCTGTAGCTTTGCAAATACTTTTGAATTAAAACCTAACACTATTCAAATGATACAACAATTTGTTCAGTTTGATGGTTTGCAGGATGAGGATCCCAATGCTCATTTAGCCAACTTTTTAGAACTATGCGATACATTTAAAATCAATGGTGTTTCTGATGATGTCATTCGTCTTCGATTGTTTCACTTTTCATTGAGGAAAAAAGCTAAACAGTGGTTGAACTCGTTACCACGAGGATCAATTACTACTTGGGAACAAATGACTGAAAAATTTTTACTATAATATTTTTCACCAGCTAAAACGGCTAAATTACGCAATGATGTCTCTTCTTTTGTGTAGATGGATTTAGAAACACTCTACGATGTATAGAAGAGATACAAAGATCTTCTGAGAAGGTGCCCTCACCATGGGTTACTGCTTTGGCTTCAAGTACAAACATTCCACAATGGTCTGAATCCTTCGACTTGACAAATGGTTGACGTAGCTGCTGGCGGAACCATCAACAATAAAACACCGAAAGATGCCTATGAGTTTATAGAAGAGATGTCACTAAATAACTATCAGTGGCAAGTCAATAGGACAAAGCCAACGAAAACAGCCGGCGTTTATAACGTCGATTCAGTCACCATGCTCTCTAATCAGGTAGAATTCTTAAATAAAAAGATTGATTGTTTTCTTAATTCTTCACAGGTTCACCCAGTAATGCAATGCGAAGCAAGTAGTGGTGGAACAAACCATTTGGAATACCAACCTTATGGCCACAGCATGGATAACGAGAAATTAAACTACATGGGTAATAATCCTCAACCTCAAAACAATCCATATAGTAACACTTATAATGCAGGTTGGAGGAACCATCCCAATTTTTCATGGGGCGGCCAAGGAAATCAAAGACCTCAACATCCTCCGAGCTACCAACAACCACCCTACCAACAGGAAAAGAAGTCAAATCTTGAAGCGATGCTCTCAAAGTTCATATCAGTGTTAGAAAACTATTTTCAGAACACCGAGACAGTACTTAAAAATCAACAAGCATCGATCTAAAGGCTCGAGACTCAGGCAGGCCAGCTTTCTAAATTAATCTCCGAACGACCACAAGGTAGCTTGCCAAGTAATACTGAACCCAACCCAAGGGAACAGCTCAACGCAATTAATATTCAAGATAACGAAGGAGTCGTTGAGCTTGGACCAGAATCTAATAAAAACAAACCAGTGACTGCCGAATATAAACCTCGTGTGCCATACCCCAACGCGACAAGGAAAGACCACTCAGATGAACAATTTGGTAAATTCCTTAAACTCTTAAAAAAATTACATATTAACTTACCATTTATTGAAGCTCTATCGCAGATTCCAAACGCAATGAAATTTTTAAAGGAGCTTTTAGCAAATAAGCGAAAGCTAGACGAGGTGTCACATGTGGAGCTGAACACAGTTTGCTCGGCCATTCTTCAAAATAAACTACCCAACAAACTAAAAGATCCAGGGAGTTTTACGATTCCTTGCTTAATTGGTAGTTTAGACGTTAATTATGCATTGGCTGATCTAGGGGCTAGTATCAACGTCATGCCTTACAAAATGTTTAAGCAACTAGGTCTCAGGAAACCCAAACAGACTAGGATGAGCATTCAATTAGCAGATAAAACTATAAGATTCCCTAGAGGTATTATCGAAGATGTGCTAGTTAAAATCGATAAATTTATATTTCTCATTGACTTTATTGTTCTAGACATAGAAGAGGATAGCAACACTCCCTTAATCCTAGGAAGGCCCTTTTTAGCAACTGCTAAAACCATCATTGATGTTGGCACAGGTGAACTCACACTCCGGGTGGGAGACGAAACAATTGCCCTTCAAGCCCGACAATTCTAGCAACACATCAGGGATTGAAGGTAATTATTTAAACCATCCTACTAAAACTAACCACATGATACAACCCACTTTGCAGGAGATAAGTCTGAAGGAAGTACAAGAGTCATTCTCAAGTAAAGGACCTGTTCATGAAGATCAAAGACTACAAATTGAGGAACTCGATGAATGGCGGATGCACAAACCAAGAACACCTGACAAACCGAAACTATGCCAAAACAAGCTCGATACCTCTCAAAATCAACTAAAGGTTGGTGATAAGGTCTTATTAGATGCCGCAGATCCCCACATTGTCACTACCACATCGAATGAAGAAATCCTTCTTACAGTACTCAGTATTTTTCCATTCAGTACGGTGGAGGTGAGCCATCCCAAGTTCGGCACTTTTAAGGTAAACAACACCCGATTAAAACATTATTTTGATGAGATTGACAGCAGGAATGAGGAGTATAAACTCCTCGAACCACCATGATCATACAACAGAGAGGTAAGTCGAGCTTAGACTATAAATAAACACTTCTCGAGAGGCAACCCGAGCACTAACAATATTAATTTCTTTAAATTTTGGTATGTAACTCCTAACTTACTAATAGAAATCTTAAATACAAGTGTTTCTGCAGAGACACGGCCAAATACATGGGTGTGCGTAAGGCCGTGTGAAAATAGGGAAAAAGATTTCTCCAACACGGGCTACAATTAAACGCCACAGCCGTGTGATATGGCCGTGGTCAAGCCTGCCAAAACAACATGGGTGTGCGACACGCCCGTGTGGAAGACCCGTGGTTGAAACTGAGAAACTAGCATGGGCATGAGACACCCGTGTCTAACACCCGTGGTCGAACCTGTTAAATTAACACAGGTGTGGAGCTTGAACACACGGGCGTGGGAGAAGCGAACGAAGCTAGACACTGCCATGCGACACGGCAGTGTAAACCCACACGCCTGAGAAACACGGGCGTGTACTAAATGTCAGACGCGCCCAAATTTGAAATTCGCGAATCACACGGGCTGAAATTGGGGGACACGGGTGTGTGACATGGCCGTGTGCCCCAAAATCTATAAATACCCTGCACTATTCACTTTCTTCTCCATTCAAAAACCCTAACCCTAGCCGCTGCAACTCTACATGGCCTCCCTGCCACGCCCGTGCACCGCCTCCAACTTCATTTTTGATGCTCAATCTCTCTCCATTAGCATTTGTTTACTCCTTTCACTTCTATTTTACTCAGTACTAATGCTTATTATTAGCATAATCTTTATTATTTTTGAACTATTTTTCATTTTGCTCATTATTTTATCCTTTATTTTGCATTCTTAGGTTAGTTATTATACAATGCATGTTAAAATCAAGTGATTAGGAAGACTTCATACCCATGACTTTACCATGCCCATCCTTATGACATTTCCATGCCAATGTCTCTCATGTAATTTGCATTTTTCAATTATTTATCATACATTTCATGTTGTTAGGAAAACTTCATTCTTTTGTCTTACACATGCCATTACTACATACAATGATAAAGTCACGAAATTATTATATTAGTTATGTTTGGTTGTGGCTGAAATTCAGCTTTTTAATTGAAAATTGTATTCCTTCTACTTTGGCCACTTATCAAGTTGACTTGATGATTCTGATCGCAGGTACCATGTCGTCTTCAAGAGGAAAGAAAACCACCGTACCAGCCTCGAAGAAGAGGAAGGGAGCATCATCTTCCGCGGGTCCAATCGTGGAAATTCGTCACCCTCTCCTGCAGTTCCCCCGAGGGCCCCAAGAAGAGCTTTTTTAAATACTACGGGACTGACCCTTAATTGAGGGCTGCTGCATCGACTGGGCTGCCATAGAACAAGTTTAGATGGCCGACATGATTCGGGCTCTCCTAACCACTGACCTTCGGGAGCTATTCTTCAGGATTATCGAGCCGACATACCTCGAGCTCATAATGAAACTCTACTCAACGTTCCATCTTCAGACCGTAATGACAAGGTACGATGATCTCGGCACGATCGAATTTCACCTAGGCGGATTAGTCTGCAAGCTAAGCGTCCCAGAGTTTGGTGCTACACTAGGCTTATATACGGAGGAGTTCAGGGAGGAGAATGAACTACATGCTCTCAGTCGCCATATACATTTCTCTCCCTCGAAGTGCTGGCACACTTTGGCCCCTAGCATAGCCTCGTACAATCCTAGCCGCTCCAAGGCATCAGTTCTCCCACCATCCTTGAGGTACTTACACGCTATTTTAGCTCACACAATTATAGGGAGGCGAGAGAGCACTAGCGTCGTCAACACCCACTACGTCTACTTCTTATGGTGCATGTCGCAAGGGCACGTCATCGACCTTACCTATTTTATTGTCCTTGCAATTCAGCACCAGACGGGCTCCTCAACACTGCAGCCTAAGAATCATCTTTCACCCTCATCGGCCAGATGTCTCCACAAGGCATCTCAAGCATGCTTAGCATGAGGATGATCGAGAGGCATCGAGGAACCTACCCTCCTTAGTATCGTCTCGCCCAATCTACCAAGTAGGAGGCCTACGAGGACATTCTTGATGATGTCCCTTCGCAGCACGAGGACCCACCTACTCAGCCACTACCACCCTCTCGTCCAGTTCATGCGGTGGCTTCATATGCTGACATCTCTGAGCGCCTCACCCGATTTGAGCAGCAGTGTTTTCAACGATTTGACAACATTGATGCTACTCTACAGCAGATTTGTCAGCACCTCCACATCTCATCGCTAGACCCACCTCGCGAACCATCCAGCGATGAAGATGTTTAGAAATATTTATTTCTTATTTTATGTTTTTAATTTTTTATTGAAACTATTTTTTTATTTTTATTAGATTTTAGAATTTTATTTTTAATTATCAATTTTGATTTTCCTTTATGAGTAATTATTATTCCTAATATCCCCTAAAAAGTTCCTAATTTTATCACAGTTATATAGAGCTCTTAAGCTCATATCAATTTCGGTTTTCCTTTATGAGTAATTATTATTCCTAATATCCCCTAAAAAGTTCCTAATTTTATCACAGTTATATAGATCTCTTAAGCTCATCATCACATAGGAACTAAAACTCCACCGAGAAAGGTTCTCCACAACTACCATGTCCTGCTCGCCAACGACCATAGCTACCACTAGAGATAATATTCTTTTGGCACAGGACTTATAGACTAATGAACCTCTATGACCACCGGAGTATCCTCCTCCACTCTCGAACCAATTACTCTCCAAAACTCTAATTCAAGAAATTCATCACACAGGAAGTTTAACTTCTCTCCCTATCTTATTTTATATACTCTAATATCTATCTTTGTACATTAAGGGCAATGTACATCTTAAGTGTGGGGGTATTTATTTCATTATCAGAAAAATCCCTGAATAATCACCTTATTCTCTTGAAAAGCTTTCATATCATATTTAGGATAAATTTTAATTGATTTATGATTTTGATTGATATATCTTGAATTAAAACATAGGCATTTATGCATTGATTGTTTAAACTTTCAAACAGTAGAGAATCAAGCATGCTAAGTTGATTTTTAAGAATTTAAAATTATAGGTTGTTTCCCCAAGTCTAAGTATTACTTTGAATTGGAATTCACGAGTCTAAACATCAAAAAGCCATAATTTTTGTGAGATTTTTGAGCCTTTTGAGCATCTATTAATTCTTTCATGCTCACTTTTATTATTGCTTTGAGTGCGTCAGTATTGAACTGTTATTCTAGAACTTGCTTGATTATGCATGTCGAGACCACACCATTTGATTTGATATATCAAAATGATTAAGGCACTTAGGATTAACCTACTCATGCCATGAAAAGCCTACCTCCACGATTAACCCTTAGTAAACCCCTTTGAGCCTAACAAGCCATTCTTTGTATTAACTCAATATTAACTCTTAACCCATTATTATTGAAATCTTCTAAATTTGATCCCTATTTTTGTCGAGATTCGAGTTGAAGAAATTGCTTAGCTATGTCTTGTTTGTAATAAGTTAGTCTATGAATATTTAACTTGTTCTTTAAAAAAAACACTATGTATACATATCTGTAATTTCATTTTCTAAGAGAAGCTCTGTTGTACGCAAGTGAAGATTAACTTTTTTTCTAGTTAGGCAATTTTTCAATTCAATCTCGATTCTAACCCTCTCTTTCAGCTTGTGACCACACCCCCTAACCAAGCCTCACTACAACCCTCTAAAGACCTTTTGATTGATGTATCATCTTAAATTATAGTGGTGGAAATTTGATTTTCATGCAAGCCTATGGTAATGACATGTCATTATTAACTATTAAGTGCTTCATTTATTATCCTTAAACACCTCGAGTGATTTGAGTGAACCTTTAGTGAGGATGTGAAACTCTGTAATACTCTGAATCAAAGGTAATTACTTAGATGCGAAGGGACACCTATGTTTGCATGATTAAATACTCAACTTGGAATGTTTGAAACTTTTATGTTCTTTTAGTTGAATTCTCAATGTATGATTACCTATGAATTATTTTGAGATATTATCGATAAGAATTATAAGTTGAGGAGAATTTATTTTGATTATGAGTTGAGGATTTTGCTTGAGGACAAGCAAATGCTTAAGTGTGGGGATATTTGATAAACCGTAATTTATACATATTTTTACCCCATGTTTAATGCATTATATGGATGATTTTCTATTAGAATTGGTGAATTTGATGCTCCTAATGCTTTAAATTCATGTTTTATACTTAGGAGAGCATAGGAGAGCGAAAGGAACGAGAAACGGGCCAAAAATAGAGAAAATGGGCCAAAGTACGAACTTAACACAGCCTGGACTTCCTCATACGAGCATACCACACGGCCGTGTCAATCTGGTAGAATCGAAGCACGACTCACACGGGTATAGCACATGCCCGTGCCATTCTAACAGGCACGAATACGGCCTGAAGTAATCGCACACGGGCGTGTCCCTACCGAGTCCAAGTTAAGTCCAATTCGAAAAAGGTCACTTTTGAGGGCTCATAGGCATTCCAAAGCCTATAAATACACCCTAAAAGAGGAGAAAAGGGGCACATAGAATAGGGAGTAAGGAATCACTCCAAGGAAGCCGATTGATCCATCTCAGAAGCCGGATTCATCATCAAGACTGAAGATCTCTCCTCAATTTCCCTTCAGGAGTTTTGGGTTTTCTTTATGTTTTGTATTCTTTATTTTTCTGAGATGTTCTCTTATTTAGTTATGAATTAAATCCCCTAAATACCTATGGGGAATGAAACCTAAGACGAATCTTGTTATTATTTTCTGAATCGTATGATAAATATTTAACTTGTTCTTAATTATGTGTTCTTAATTCTTGTTTTGATATTCTAGGATACTGATTCAAGATAAGCTCTTATTCAGAGGAGGAATAGACCCTGGCTAAGAGTACATTTATCATAATTAAGCGGAGTTGATTGCGCGCCTAGACATAAGGTGACAAGATTTTGTCGGATTAGGGTGAAACCTAATAAGGGGATCCATAGATCGAGTTAATGCAACCCTAGAGTGTTAATTAGAGAAAAGTCTCGGTTATTCAATCTAGGGATTAGACATTATTAGTCTTGAATAGGGATAATAACATAACTTAGGGATCTCTACGGAACAAGTTGAATGAATAAATCGTCCGATTCGGAGCCAGAATAACAAGTAAAGTCTAGGTGGATTTGTCCTTAGGTATTGTCTTAAGTCAATCGATTTTTCCCAAAAGCAATTCCCCAATTATTTTCTCTATGAGTTCTTAGGTTAGATAATTATTCTTAGACTAGATAATAAAAAGACAGTCATTACTAATACTTTTAGTTCCTTTGGGTTCAACAATCCGGTTTGCTAAAACTACACTACTATTCGATAGGTACACTTGCCTACATTGCAATAATAGTTAGTTTCAAGAATGATTAATTATAAATATTTAAAACCTATCACGAAATCATGCAATCACTAGTAGATACTCGTGGAAAAGGAAAAATAGCTTAATAGTCTCTGAAATTCTGCAACTACTACAATTCAGTCCAGGTAATTTCGTACGGTCTAGAATTTAATATCAATATGAGTTGTTGAGTAGATTAGCATGGAATAACTTATATATTTATTTTTAATTGTTGATAACGAATAGTAAATTGAGATATATTGAATTTGATGCTCGGTTTGGATTGAATGCAGGATAGAGTACAATCATGATTTGGTGTGTTACGGGGGTTTGGAGTGGAGATGGTATTGGATTGAGATATTTGTATATTATCCGAGTAAATTGAGGTTCAGCATTTATTGCGAACTTTCATGTTACACTCTTTGTCTGGCGTGTTTCAGTTGGATTAGCTCTTATGTGCTTCTGTCTGGCGTGTTTCAAGTGGATTAGCTCTTATGAGCGTCTTTCCGGTGTGTTTCAATTGGATTAGCTCTTACGATCTTCTATCTGGTGTGTTCGATTTATCTAACGATGTACTCTTATCCATAAGTCGTTCGTTGAATGAAAAATCTTGGTAAGGTAATTTGTTTAATGAATTCTGAAAGATTTGTTATTTATTGACTATTGATCTGAATATAGATGAAATCATCAGTTGAAATTGTGGATGACAGAGAATTCTCATGGTTCATTATTATTGTTTGAACTGGTGTATTTACTTCGGTAAGATTAATGTTTAATGCGTCGAACTTACTAAGCTTCATTAAGCTTACTTGTGTTGTTTAATGTCATTGTAAATTCTCGGAAGGTTGGATGATCGGATCAGCACTCAAGTCACATTATCTAGCTTAACTCAGTAGTTTTTGGAACATTAAATTTAGATTATATGGCATGTATAGGCTCATGTATGGCTATTGTTAATGTTTTGGTTTATGTAAATATTATGGATGCAAATGGCCAACTTTTATGATATATGTGACTCAGGTATAGTTTCAATGTTAATATGTGTTAATGGAATATTGTGATTGAAGTACCTAAGATAAGTTTATTGGATAGGTATTAGAATGGATGACTTGATAATTTGTTTTGATGTTTTATTTAGATGTGTAACTGTATATACATGTGGTACCAATGAGGGTACATTGGTTAGGTATTGAATAGGTTGATCTTGGTGTGTTTTAGGTTTGATTAATGTCACTTTGAATAGGTAATTTGGTTGGTATTTAAGTTTCTTAAGGTTCAAGCAAACTTGGAATGGTAAACTTGTGTTTTAAGGCTCATTTTGGGTCCACACGGCCTGGGACACGGGCGTATGTCTTAACCATGTATGACACACGGCCATGCAACACGACTGTGTCTCCCTTATAGGTATTTAGGGTTGCATTTTGAGAGTTACACGGCCTGGCACACGGGCATATGGCTTGGCCATGTGACCCAAGTTAGAGAGTTACACGGGCATGGACACGAGCTAGGATAGGACTGTGTGTTCCTACTTCAAATACCCACACAGCCTTAGACACGGGTATGTGTCTTAGCCGTGTGAGTCACGTAGCCATGTGACCTCTGCAGTCCAAATTTTTATCTTTTTCCTAAATTTTTCAAATGTTTTCGATTTAGTCCCAGACTGTTTTTATAGTATTTTTAGGGCCTTTAGGGCTTGATTAAGAGACATTACGAATGTATTTGAATTAAATTTGAAAATGTATTGCTTTGAGGTATGAATTATTTGGTTTACTATTTTGTTTATTCAGTAATGCTCTATAACCCTGTTCCGATGACGAATACGGGTTAGGGGTGTTACAACAGATATTTTGATTTTTTCTTTTTTTTTCTTGTTTGATGTTTCTCTGCTTCTACTTTCTATCCTCTGCTTTTTTGTATCTTTTTTCCCTTTTTTGTAGGTGGTGGTGGTAAAGGGCAAAGTCAACATCGGTGGTGGCGGAAGAGGTGTCATATGGCACGCCTGTTGATGTGGCAAGGTTGCAGCGTGGATGGAGATAGGGTGAACTAGGGTTTTTGAAAAAAATTTAGGTTTTGAGCTTTTTCTGTGTTTGGGCCAATCCTTTTTTGTAAATGGACTTAATAATGGACTCTTTATTATTATTATTTTTGTTTTACCTTTTTTTTGGTTTGTTTTGTTTGGGCCAAACGAATTTGGCCTGCTACAACGAGGACTTCCATGGTGTTATTAGTTTCAACATAGGTTGCCTTGTGAAAAGGTATAATATGTCATTTGCTTCATTGGTAGGGATTTATCACCTCTATCAGTCTTTCTTGATTGAGCACTAGTTTCATATGAAGATGTAATTAAGGATGAGAAAAATTCAATTTGACTCGAAAAAATAAAAAAAATAAATTTTTAATTATTCGAATTGAATTAATTAAGTTAATTGAATAAACTCACTTTTTTTTAGAATTTCGAGTTCAAATCAAGATGAATTTTTGAATTTGAATAACTCGAATAAATTAAATACCAAACTCTTTTACTTCTTTTCCACCTCACCCCCCTTCAAACCCTTTTACCTTCCCCCAAAAAAATTACTTCCCCCAAATCCCCAAAACATTTTTCCTTTTACTTTTTCCCAAAATATTTACTTCCCCTTCAAAACTTTTTTCCTTTTGCTTTCCCCCAAAGCATTAACTTTCCCCCAAATCGCAAAAACTTTTTTTTTTCGAATTTATATCTACTATTTATATTATTGAATTAAATTTCATATTTTGTACTATTTATATTATTGAGTTGTTTAATCATGCTGAATCTTTATCAATTTCTATTAAAATTGAATTATTGATGATGCCATAAAATATTTGTGTTAAAATTTTCTATTGGTATCAATTTCACATTTTATCTTTAAAATAACTTTTATTAAAAAATCATATTTAATATATTTTTTAATTTCAAAATACATTGTGACAAGAATCAAAAGATAATTGAAGCAGCAAAGAAACTAACTTGTATATAAAAGATTAATAAAAAAATTATAAGGGATGAAAGTTAATAACAAATTTGATTACAATATGTGGCAATGGCTACAAGGATCTAAAGTTATTTTTTAAAATTTAACTAGAACAAATATATCCGATTCGAATTCCGTCAATGATAAAATAAGATTAATCAACTCAATTAATTCAAAAAAATTTCATTCAATTTAATTCGATGGAACGTTTACACTAATTTTTTTTATGGGAAATGTTTTTCTTTACTGTATATTTACAAACCAATGCAAAAGTAATACTTGCATTAGCCCAAATTATTCAAGGCCCAAGAGCTTATTTGTTGGCATAAAAAAGCCACATGACTTAAAAAGAGGTGTGAGCTGCTAATGTTAACAAAAAATATATGTCACATCATTCATTCATTGGCTGCCCAGAAGGGTTAGTTTAGTATTATTTTTAAAAGTATTTTTAAAAAATATTTTAAAAATGTGATTTTGAAAGATATTTTTAAAAAGTTTGATTTAAAATTTAAATATTTAGTATTAATGTCAATTTTTGAGAAAATAAAATGTGCATATTAAACATAATGTTATAAAGTAACAAATAAACATTTAAATAATGTTCAAAATAGTAATTATTATGATATTTTAATAATAATATAGAAAATAATTTATTATAATTTGTTGTTAATATTTTAATATATAAAAAATAAATTTTAAATATTTTTAAGCAATTAACTAGAGAAGGGAAAGTACTAGAAGTTGGAGGGGTGAAAACATAATTAAGCTATCAAAGTGCTTTTGGGAGAGAAAAACTAAAAATTTTAACTTCTCCATTTGAGAAAAGTTATTTTGAAAAGTCAAATATTTCTTTCAAAAATTCTTGTTTAGCATTCCTTTTACTTCAAAAGTAATTCTAAAAAGCACTACTAAACACACCTAAATCTCGTAACAAACAAGCAATTTGAAAATCCACTATAACTACTAAATTTTAACTTTCCTTATGCTATTATTTTCTCATTTTAACCTCATTAACACCCTACTAAAACATTCCTTTTAATTTTTTTTTTGTATTACATATATCTAACTACACAGCTCAATTCAGCAACCAGCCTAGCTCCATTGTTGGGTTCCATTCCATACCATCTTTTTTGTAAAAAATAGAATGTCGATAATGACAATATATCGCAAAGAAAAGAGAAATAAAAATAACGAACACACAGATTTTTACATGGAAACCCTTTCGGAAAAAACCACGGGCGAAGGAGAAGAAAATTCACTATGTCAAATTCGAATGATTACAAGAGGAGTAGACTATGTCTATTTATTGGCTTGTAAAACCATATTCTAGTAAGAGTGTAGTAAGATTGAAACACCTTA
Source organism: Gossypium hirsutum (assembly GCF_007990345.1). NCBI lineage: Eukaryota > Viridiplantae > Streptophyta > Magnoliopsida > Malvales > Malvaceae > Gossypium > Gossypium hirsutum. The sequence goes on along the minus strand of NC_053427.1, from coordinate 63,604,834 downwards.
TTCTAATTAATATCAAATAGATGGAGTTTAATAAGGTTTAAAAAATCTTATTCTAAAATAAAATAAAAGTAGTTCTATCTGGATTTTACTTTTATTTTATTTTACCATTGTATTTTATTTAAATAAGGATTCGGGTCACTTAATTGTAACAAACTCCACCTTGACACGAATTCTCAATGAACAAGTTCTTTATCGTGAACTCTCAACGAACAAGTTCTCTACCTCTTCCATAAAACCCCCTTAAGGGTTTAACTTCAACAATGAACACCAACCAAGTCCAAGCAATGCTCAAACTTGATTATAGGAAGTGACTTAGTCATCATATCTGTAGGATTTTCATGAGTACTAATTTTGCTCACAACAATATCACCACGAGCAAAAATATCACGAACAAAATGATACCGAACATCAATGTGTTTTGTTCTCTCATGAAACATTTGATCTTTTGTAAGGAACATGACACTTTAACTGTCACAAAATATTGTATTGATTTGAAGGTCTTCATTGAGTTCACTAAAGAGTCCCTTCACCCGAATAGTTCTTTACAAGCCTCAATAATCGCCATGTACTCAGCTTCAGTGGTAGACAAAGCGACTGTAGTTTGCAAAGTGGCTTTCCAACTGATTGCACAACCTCCGATTGTAAAGACATAACCTGTAATAGACATTCTTCTATCAAGGTCTCCAGCAAAGTCAACATCAACATACCCAATGACTCCATCTCTAATTCTTCCAAACTGTAAGTAAACATCAGTAGTACCTTGTAAATATCTTAAAATTCACTAGACTATTTTCCAATGTTCTTTACTGGGATTCGCCATGTATCTGCTAACTGCACTAACTATATATGATAAATCTAGACGTGAATAAACCACAGCATACATGAGAGATCTCACTGCACTAGAGTATGGAACATGTGATATGTGCTCAATCTCATCATCTGATTGTGTAGACAAAGCCGATGAAAGCCTGAAATGGGCTGCTAAAGGAGTACTAACAGGCTTAGTACTCTGCATATTGAATCTGCAAAGAACTTTCTCAATGTACCACTTCTGACTTAGGTACAATTTACTTGCTTTTCTATCTTTGAGAATCTCCATACCAAGTATCTTATTTGCTAGTCCCAAATCTTTCATCTCAAATTCTTCACTTAGTTGGGCTTTGACCTTTCTTATCTCTCCTATCTTTCGTTGCTATTAACATGTCATCAACATAAAGGAGTAGATACACAAAAGAACCATCACTATTTTTCTTAAAGTAAACACAACTGTCAAAGCTACTTCTTTTAAAATCACGAGAAGTCATAAAGGAATCAAACCTCTTGTACCACTGACTTGGTGACTATTTCAAACCGTAAAGGGACTTTTTCAGCAAGCAAACATAGTCCTCTTTTTCTAAGGCTATAAAACCCTCTAGTTGTTGCATGTAAATATCCTTCAAAAGTTTTCTATGCAAAAATGTAGTTTTTACTTCTAACAGCTCAAGCTCCAAATCATGCAGGACCACAATACCAAACAAAGCTCGAATCGAACTATGCTTTACAACTGGGGAGAACACATCTATGAAGTCCACTCTTGGAATTTGATTGTAACCCTTTGCAACAAGCCTTACTTTATATCTGGGTTCTTAAACTCATGGAGTTCCTTCTTTCTTTTTAAACACCCATTTACAACGAACAACCTTTTTTACCTTTAGGAAGTTTCATAATATCCCATGTTCTATTTTTGTGAAGTGATTCCATCTCCTCTTACATAGCAAACATCCACTTTTCTGAGTCGTTACAACTAACCACCTCAGAATAATTAGATAGCTCTTGGTTTGCATCTATATCTTCAGCCACATTTAAAGCATAAGCAACTAGATCAGCCTCAACATACTTTTTTGGAGGTTTAATTTCACTTTGAGTTCTATTTTTGGCGATAGAGTATTGTGGTGAAGAAGCAAATTTATTATGAATTTTCATACTGGTTTGAGGAGTCAACTCTGTTGTAGATTCTAGATTAATCTGATGCTCCACCTACTTTTGATTTTCTTTATTGGAAGAGTCTTTAAGAGATAAGTTAGGTAGCATAGCAATTTCATCAAAAACAACATCTCTGCTAATCACAACTTTTCTATTTTCAAGACACCATAATTTACACCCTTTTACACCAGTTTTATAACCAAGAAAAACACATTTAATGGATCTCAGTTCCAACTTTCCATTATCAACATAACCAGACGCAGAACACCCAAAGATCTTTAAATCAGAATGTCAGCAAGATTACCAAACCATACCTCTTGTGGAGTCTTTTTCTCAATGGAAACAAATGGAAATCGATTGATCAAAAAACATGCAGTAGAGGCTGCTTCGACCCAAAATGACTTTGGTAAGTTGGCATTTGACAACATACATCAAACCTTAACCATGATCATTCTGTTCATTCGTTCTGCAACACCGTTTTGCTGTGGAGTATTATGAACTGTCAAGTGTCTAACAATCCCTTTTGACTTGCACAGTTTATTAAACTTATCAGAATAGAACTCTAAGCCATTATCTGTGCAAAGGAGTTTTTTTTTTTGTTTTCCTATCTGTTTTTCAATCATAGTTTTCTAAGACTTAAATGTAGAAAACATAACGCTTTTCTTCTTTAGGAAGAACGCCCAAACTTTGCTGGAAAAATCATTAATAAAAGTTAGCATATAATTAGCTCCACCTCTCGAATGCACTCTGGATGGCCTCCACAGATCAGAATGAATATACTCTAACTTTCCCTCCGTGTATAGATTCTTCTGGTAAATCGAACTCTCCTTTACTTTCTAAGAACGCAGTGCTCACAGAACTTCAGTTTGCAAATTCCTTGCCCATCAAGAAGTCATCTTTTTCTCAATTCTGCCATGCCATTTTCACTCATATGCCCTAGGCACATATGTCAAAGTTTATTAATATCATCATCTGATAAGGAAGAGGAAGCGACAGTTACATCACCAATAACAGTAGAACCCTGCAGAACATATAACTTAGCAGTCTTTCTCTGCCCTTTCATCACAACGAGGGAACCTTTGAAGATCTTTAAAACCACACTTTCAGCTGTGTATTTGTACCCTTTTGAATCAAGAGTACTCGACGAAATTAAATTTCTCTTCAATTCTAGAACATGTCGCATGTCACTAATTGTTCCAACACCTGTGGTTTTACACGAAGCACTATTTTCTATCAAAACACCACCTTCAGAAATTGTTTCGTAAGTTGTAAACCAATCTCGATTGGGACTCATGTAGAAGGTGCAACCTGAATCAAGGATCCACTCCTCGCTCAATTTAGAATTGTTAACAGAAGTAGCTAGATGTTCACCATCACTGTAGTCTTCTACAACATCAGCTTCACTAGAATTTTCTGGTTATTTTCCCTTTTGATTCGCAGCCTCCCTTTTGATCTTGTTCTGTAGATTATAACATCAAGATTTAATGTGCCCTTTCTTCTTACAGAAGTTACAAGTTTTACCACTGTTTTAAGACTTCGATCTACCCTTAGATTTAGCGTAAGGATTTTGTTCTTGTGTCCTTCCATAATCATCATCAGCATTTCGATCTTGTCTCCCACGAACAATGAGACCCTCTTCTTAAGAGTCGGTTTTAACCATAAGATACTTTATATTATCATACTAGGTCAAAGAATCATAAACCTCATCAACTGTGAAAAACTCGTGGCTATATAAAATCGTGTCTCTAAAGGTTGAATAAGATGTGGGCAATGAATAAAGTAGAATCAGCCCTAGATCTTCCTTATCATACTAAATCTTTATAGCCTCCAAGTCTGAAAGAATTTCTTTAAATACTGTTAAGTGTTCGTGCACAGATGCGCCTTCCTCCAAACGATGAGCCTAAAGACGCTTTCATATGTAACTTATTGGTTAGAGTCTTCGACATACATATTTGTTCCAGCCTCTTCCATAATCCAGCGACAGTCTTCTCTTTCATCATATCCTGCAAAATTTAATTAGACAAATGTAGATGTAACAATGTTAACGCCTTTCAATCCTTGCACTTCTTCTCTTCCTCCGTTAATGTCGAAGGCATCTTATCTATCCCTAGCAAGGTTATCTACCCCTATCAGGGCTTCCATTAAGTCCAGTTGTGCAAGAACTGCCTGCATCTTTATCTGCCACAATGCGAATTTGGTGTTGCGATCCAACAACGAAATTTTATACATCAAATATGCCATTACCGTAATTGAGATGAACAACCCGAAAGCTCTGATACCTATTTGTAAAAAATAGAATATTGGTAATGAAAATATATCGCAAAGAAAAAAGAAATAAAAATAAAGAACTAACAGATTTTTACGTGAAAACCCTTTCGAGAAAAATCCATGGGCAGAGGAGAAGAAAATTCACTATGTCAAATTCGAATGATTACAAGAGGAGTAGACTATGTCTACTTATAGGCTTGTAAAACCATATTCTACTAGGAGTGTAGTAAGATTGAAACACCTTATTTTAATCAATATCAAATAGATGGAGTTTAATAAGGTTTAAAAAACCTTATTATAAAATAAAATAAAAGAAGTGTAGTTCTATATAGATTTTACTTTTATTTTATTTTACCATTGTATTTTATTTAAATAAGGATTCGGACAACTTAATTCTAACAGTTTTTGTAACTATCAAAAAATATGTATTGTATTTTCTTTTCCAAATTAGTATAATCAACTGTTGTCATTTTTGCTCCTCGTTCTTGTTCTAGTCAATATTGATTGTTAGGTTCATTCCAGAAGCCTTAATTATGTGAAGCCATATTAGAAGACTGACTGTAGACCAAAAGAAAAAAACCCAGTGGTTAAAGTCTTTCGACTAAATGTAGCTAACAACATCAAATTAAATGAATGGTAGCCATGAGTGGCAAGCATGTCGAACTCGGTAGACCAAGCTAAGCTAAGTCATTACTCTTCGCCCCAGCTGGTCCAAAGTCAAGAAAACATGTTGGCCTACACTACATATAAAGTCATGCATACAACCCCTTCCAAGCCACCACTACGTAGCATGCTATGCCGGCTTGAATTGACCATTCCCCCCCCCCCCTTCTCCCTTTACTACACTTTCAAACTTCGGTCTTTGGTCTTCAAACACATGCAAAGTTATATATATATATATAATCTTTCAGCATGTGTTCTTGTGGCTAATAAAAAGATATGTTTATTAATAAACCATTCAAAGTTTAAAAGGAATATAAATATATATGGATTTATAACTTACTTTACATGAAACCTATTACGGCGGAAAGATTTGGAAACCAATAATTTAAAATATTTAATCTTCTCATATACATGTATCTAATTGTATTTACTTTGTACAATCTAACGATTAGTATATACATATATCATTTTCATAGATTTCTTATACGATAAGTTCCACCACGTGAAAAGAATGGGTCGGGCAATTGAAGAAAACAGAAAAGAAAGGGATAAATTTGTTTTAAACCCATATTTCCATAACCAATTTTCAACAGAAAATTTCACCAAATTCTACTTTTTAACGATCAAATGTTTTATAAACTTTCTAAAATAATTTTGATGAAATTATGCACTTTCTAATAAAAGTATTCATCAGCAAAGTCATCCCCTCTTTCCATTTAATTAATTTCGATTTGTAAATGATTTCGATAAGGTTGAGTTCATAATATTAGGGGTGAGTATTCGATCGAGTCGAGTCGAATCGAGTGAAAAATTTTCGAGTTAGTCGAGTTGACAAATTCTATTTTAGTAACCAAACTCAATTTGAATTTTTTTCGAATCGAATCGAATCAAATTGAGTCAAAAAATTTCGAGTCAAATAGAGTCGAGTTAACGAATCCTATTATTTATACTTAATGTTGCTTTTAGATGGATTGATTATTTAACTAGTAGACGAAGTGCAAGATTATTTAACTACATGAACAATATAATGATTTTTCCTTTTAACTTAATGGGTAAACATTTATCAAAACAACGTAGTTTTACCTTTTAACTTAATTATTTTGAATTTTAACTTTTAAAAATGTAAACATTTATCAAAACGATATAGTTTTGTCTTTTCTATTCGAATTTTCGGATAACTCGAATTGTGTAATTCATGTTCGAGTTAAACCAAAAAACTAAATTTTTTATTCGAGTTAATCCAAATAACTTGAACTAATTAATTCAAATTTTGAATTTTTTATCGAGTTTTTATAATCAAATCGGATTTTGCTCACCCCTACATAATATGTCTTGTTTTGTATAAATTATATGTAAATTTTCGGTATAGATTTTATGTCTCATAATTAATTTTGTCCAAATTTATTTTGAATAAAATTTAGATATATTCTGATTATTAATCTAATCATGTTTTGTAATAATTAATTATGATTATTGATATTCTTTTTAATCATAATTAAAATACGTATTTATCAGTAATAACAATGACTAATCTTTTAATAATGGATGCTCATGATTATTGTTATTTAATCATTCTTTTGATATTTTTTAAATATATATAATTCGGATTTTAATTCAAGGCTTCCACTTGAATGTTGTTGTAATGATTTTTGGGGTTCGGATTAACAGTGTTTAAAATAGCCTATTTATTTAGCTTTTTTCCTTTTTTTTTTTTGCTATTAGGTAATTACTAACATTTTATATACGTTAATGAGTTTGTTTCAAGACAAAAAAATTAATTTACTTTGGTTTAATGTGTAATTTTATATATAAATTTTAATTTTGTTTAATTTTATACATAAAATTTTGAATTGATCTGATTATCATAAATTATGAACACAATTATTAAGATAGTATTATTTTATATTTATATATTGCATGTACAAATAATTATATTTATCCAATATAAAAATATATTGATATATTTATTTTTTTAAATGTGCATGATTGATCAAAATTAAAATCTCATGTATACGTTTGAAATGCAATCAAGGTTTCATGTGTATGATTACACCAAATTAAAGTTCATGTATCAAATTACATATTGAAACAAAGTTACATATAATTTTGAAATTTTTTGAAAGAAAGAATAATTAAAGTAATAAAAATCAGAAAAATATCATTTTAATCTTATAATTAACGAGGTTAAACTACAAATCCATTTACACAGTAATTTTTTCATCTTGACCATAATGCATAAACTTAGTAATAATAAACATTATTTAATTTATTTTCACTTATATCTCTGTTTTTGTAAATTTGGGTGAAAACAAGAGAATTAAACCAATTAAATCTTTCGATATTATCCATGCTTATGAATACATTTTATTATGTTTGATAGTACAACTCCCCATTTGTCTTTGGTCTTTATTTCTGGAACCTAGCATTTATAACGTAGAGTAAAGGCAGGCTAAGGTTTTTTTTTTTTCTCACATTATAGTAGACCTAAAGAAAAACAAAACAAAATATAAATTCAAATTCAAATTAAACAATATACATGCATTTCAACTAATACTGTCTACCTAATAATTAATTGGTAATATGCTATAACAAAAGTCAACACACATTGTTTTCTTTCCAATTTCTGGGCTCATGTCAATTTCCTAGACTCCAAGAAATTCTTTTTCTTGGGCTCACAAGATGAAATGTATTCAAGGAAAGTGGCAAAATCTGTATCTTTATAACGCCGTGGATTTACTTGGTCAATCAGTTTAGGTGATGGTCCAACCATGCAATTGAAAGGCAGACTGTGCAGTGAGGCCACCGATAGTCGTGGCTTTGCTGGGTTCACAAATACTCTGTGCAGCACACTTTTGTATCTTCCGTTGCTATATATCTGCAAATAACGCAAACCAAACTCAGTAATCATATAACATAAGCCACGTTGCTAAATGAGTTGAAATTAGAGGTCACCTCAAGGTGATCACCGACGTTAACCACGAAGGAATTGGGCATAGGTTCAACAGTGATCCATTTGCCTTTGTATTGGATTTGTAAACCCTCTACTTCATCCTGGAGAAGAAGGGTCAAGAAACCGTAATCCGAGTGTGGTGGCATTCCTAAGGTGAGGTCAGGTTCAGGGCAGGGAGGGAAACAGTTAACCACCATTAGCTGGCTTCCATCATGGAACTGCTTTAGTATTTCATCATCTTCTTCTGTCTTTTCCTCAGTGGTGGCACCCCACAGGCCCAGGCTCTCCAGGATGGCCTCCGTGATCCTTATAAACAACCACTTGGTTTCTCTTGCGTAGGTAGCCGCCACTTCCCTGAAGTCCATGGGACAGGATGGCCAATGAGGGAGAACATCCGACAATGGATGGCAGACAAGCTTTAAGAAATCTCTCCAACAGAACACTGAATCTTTTCTCTGGTTTAAGCTAGTCCCATATCGAACAGGCGAGGTCATGTCGGATGACATGTACTTTGCTCTTTCCTCGTACGGGAGACCGAAGAACCTGGTACTCACATCGATCATGCTTCTTATAGCTTCAATGGGGATACCGTGATTCACCACCTGAAAGAATCCATATTCTTCGCAAGCGGAGGAGAGGGAGTTGAGGACTTCGGACCGATTCGGGCCTTGTAATTCAGCAAAATCGATTACAGGCAGTTTAAGACTAGACTTAGTTGCATTTGGATGCTCTTTATCTACTTTGGGTCGATCCGAAACTGGCAATATGTACTTGTTGGGAAGTTTGCTAACTCCATTTTCGAAAAGATGCTTCACTCCTTTCTGGAACTCATCATCGTTAGTTAGTGCCATTGCAGAGGGACACATGAATTCCCTGTTCATAACAACAACCAAAAATAATTCACAATATAAGTTAATGTTTGCATATGAATATGAGAGAAATGAAGAAAGACCGAGTACCCACCTAATAAACAAAGGAAATGGAGCAAGTGGGAGGGAATAGGGATGTGAATGAACGAGGGGGGGGGTTTGGAGTTTGATGTATTTATAGGAGAGAATGGAGGGAAGGGAAGACTACAGAAGCAAGTTTTGGGGAAAAAACCGGATTCGGATTTATGGATCCCAGGAACTGACTGCTTCCATTATGTAAACCAAAACCGTTGACAAATAATGAGTCAAAATCATAAAGGAAAGTAAGGACTACAAAATTCTACGTAATAATTAATCAGTCAAATCATCTATTGCCTTCTCATTACTATTAACTTGGTAATTTGTTTGGTTTTACAACTTAAAGAAATTCTTTTATTTAATATAAATATCATTATCAAATTTTAAATAGTAAACTTAATTATATACTATAATCTATTTAATTAAATTCACATTTAGACAAATAATATAACTCTTTCTCATCTGTCTCATGCCTCTGACTTTTTGCATGCAGCTCATCGCAGTGGGGTCCCTTTCCTATCTTCGCTCACTACAAATGAATATGATTTCTCTTCATTTAGGAAATTTTTTATTTTGAGTTTGGGTTTATTCTTGGTCAAAGAACAAGTTATACCTTTAATTATTACCACACCACTAGTTTTCTCTGTTAAGAGCTCAATCTTATGTCTAACTTAAAGATACCTATGTGAAGAAATTAAATTAGAGATATGTTTTTTCAACCATTTACAGCATCACTTGTGATTTTAACCTTTCATTCCTAAGTTAGATCGAATTTCTAAATAATTTAATATTATTTTATCTACTTATAAAATTTAAACTCTAAACCTATAGATGGGTTTGGTATCCATATTCATATACGAAATCGTACAAGCCTGTGAAGCTAATAAATATTGTATCGGTGTAAATTGACTACTCTCCCTTTTAATGGTCCCCTAAGAAAAAGCCCATCAAGTTTTGGATTCGATCGACACAGCTACAATGCGTTTTGCTGGCTGTTGTTTTTGCACACAAGTTCGAAAACAATAAAACAAATGAATTTACGAATTATTTTCGAAAATTCCAAAACAAAACACGACGACACATAAGCTTACAAAAAAGGGAGAAAAAGGTTGTCGACATCAAAACATAGAGTTGACAAGTTGTGGTATCACTTATTTTAATTATTTTTCATAACATACAATATAAAAAACTTGTTTCGCATTGATTTAAACTAAATTATTTTACAGACATATAATATAAACTCTATGAATTACAAATACAGTTCATGCTCGTGACTATACGTAGGATCAACCGATCAACCAATAAGCAACTCATTTACACGTAAATTTCGTCAAAATAGCAATGGATTATTAATATATAATTAAGAAACCACTAGGGTTTATGGTTTACAAGTTTGATACAGTTATTTGATGGACGCTCATCTCCTTGTTACGCTATACATACTTTTGACCATTTTTTTTTGTGAAAATATTATTTTAAAATTTTGAATTGGAAATCAAGTTTTTAAATTTGTTGATGAAGGGGGAAGGGATTAAATAGAGCTTTTTCATATCTTGAAAAGATAAAAGTACAATTTTATCAAAGATTAATTTATAATTTAATTATTTCTAAAGAAATTAAATTGAATATTTTTAATTTCAAGGGCAAAGCCATTGCCAGCTCCTGGCTTCACCTTTGCGGTTAGTAAGGATGAAACCAGAAATATTATGAAGGGGGATAAAATTGAAGTTTGTAGATTATACAACGATCCAATTTTTATTTTTTATTTTTGAAAGATTGTGCTTCAAGTTCAATTTGGATGGACTCTGGTGACCATTTTCACAATTAAAAGAAATTAAATTTTGTTTTTATATTAGTATTTATATATTTCAAAATTAATTTAATTAAAAATATTTTTTATCATCCAATAGTAACTCAAGTTGGGTTGGTTCAAATAGATATTTCAATGTCACTTTAATCTAATTAAATTAGGCTTTATTTGATAAAAATGTTGAAAAATTTTAATTATTTTCTTATTCTATTTCATTTAAAATTATATTATCATTATTAAATAATTTAATTAAATTCAATATTTAATTTTTAATTCAATATTTAATTTTTAATGATATACTTAACAAATTTTATAAATTAAATTACGCAATTAATGGTCTTGCGACTTAACTAAAAAGTTGTTGACAACAATTATTTTTCAGTATTTATTTTTTAATATTTAATTTTTTAGTTTATCAAATATATAACTTGACTACGTGTATAAGAGAATATGGCATGTGAATGGAAAGCTTAATATCCAATTAATAGCAAATCTGTTGTAATTAGCATAAAATTAATTGATTTTGTACTAGAATTTTGATGTAGTCGTAAACCAACTAAAAATTTGACTAAAACAAGAGCACCTATCAATTAATAGTATAGCTACAGTGAGTAAATATATCGTTCCCACTAAGACTAAAAGTACTAGTAATTACCATCTTTCTATTATTTAATTGATAAATCCGAGTAGTTAATTAAAACTAAAATTAACTATGAACGCGAAAAAGAACAAGTTAGGAAAATAAACTATTAACAATCAAGAAGTGAAATAATACCCAAGAAAGAATTCACCTAGACTTCATCTGTCATTATCAATCCAAATTACTCAATTTCTTCACTTAGTATCTTGATCTGAAGAAATCCCTAAATTATGCTAATATCTCTCTTCAATAATAAGAGCAACTGACTCTATGTTGATTAATTCAAATTTCTTTCTAATTAAAACCCCTATTATCGCATTAACTCAATATGTGGATTCCCATATTAGATTTGACTCTAATTCAGTAGATTTATATCATCTTATTTCTAAGATTGCATGCAACTCCACTCAATTACACTAGATCTACTCATAAACAGGGTTTATTCCTCTTCTGATTTAAGCACATTAAATATGGATCAATAATCTAGAAATATCAAACCAAGAATTAATCACACATAATTAAGAACAAGATCCAAGTCTTTATTGCGTAAAATAAAAATCAAGCGACAGAATCTGTAACACCCTATACTTGGCCTGGTTGCCAAGACCGAATATAAAGATGCCACACCACTGTGTCACTACTTGTACATTACAATGTTCACTATGTTAAAGCTGACACATGCCATTCATAGCATTTGCACGGGGTTTTAAGACATACATGAAATAATAATCATTAAATCATGCTAGACATACATCAATGTATCTTACCTTGTTAAATATTCAAGCATTTGGACCACTTAGCAGAATTTCAAAGTTAAACACGTAGGTATCGATATTGTTCCTAGGGTATTGATATTTTCTTTAAGTGGTATTGATACCACCTGAAAAATTGATACCGAACTTGCATTCTATTTCTCGCACAAAAATCATACTATCGAAGATTATCGGTACCTGTCATAGTGTATTAATAAATTTACCCTAAGTATCGATACTCGTGCAAGGATATCGATACCAAATCTCTATCCTGACTTCCTTGCACATTTCAAAACATAAAGGTATCGTTTTTAAAACTCGATTATGGATACCTCTGGCATAAACCTAAAATAAACAGCATACAAAATTATTTAGTCCATTCCAATTTAGTTTCTAAACGTCATGCATCAATTACTTCGACAAATAATCATCAAAACGACTAAATTTAACAGTTCAAAATGTCAGAAATGCGTCCGAGCAGAAAACATCATGCCATCATCAATGTTCATAAACCTAAGCATATTTATAACTCATAAACAAAGGCAAAAACCAGTAAAATGTTAAGAACTAACATGGCTATAAACAGGTTTACCACATTGCCATATTCCTTAAAATGTAAATAAATAAGCAATGAACACCTACGAAATACTAACAAGTCTTTCTTGGATCACTCCCTTGGAAAAACCACACCACCCACATCGAAACGTCACTAATCTACATATGTTGAAAAGAGTGGATGAGCTTAAACAAGCTCAATGAATGATTAGAATAATCACTATGCAAACATGTTATCATGCTTCTACAACACAACCATATATATACACAAATACAACGTTCTTATGTCTAGTGTCATATAATACCTAATCATGCATAATCTATTAGTTTATTTGAATAGCATTTACACACTCATTCAAGCATATATCATATAACACAATCCATTAATCATGTATCACATTTCACACAATCACGTATAATAATAAATTAGCTCTTGAGGTATGAAACATAGAGTGGGCACTATCACTACACATCGGATACATGGATCTCCAATCATACCAAATGACTCATACAGTCGAAAAAATCCCATAAGTGAAGCATATAACTAACACTCTCTTTATTTCCCCTCACATGTCCCGTTGAATGGAGCTTAGCTCATATTTCCTTATCCCTCCAACATGTTTCGGGGCCTCAATGCCCAAAATTATTGTACATATAGGTGAGTACTCACAATCCTATGGCATGTCAACTATATCTAATAGTTTCAAGATCACAAGGCTAAAATATCTGAAACAAACACATGTCACTTACCGATTATCCGTGCACTATCATTGCATATTTACATATTTAGCAAAACATTGTCACTAACATTTAACATATACATAACATGTACACATTTGCACTTTCACAATAGTTATCACAACCACATATCACATGTTATAGCATCTCATCCCAATTCACATATTCACATTCACATAAGCACATAATTCACAAGATAATCATAAGTATGAGAAAGCTTACACTCAGAATTTGGAGTAAGGTTTTAGGCTACTACTAAATTCCCAGATAACACATGACTCGTGTCTACGAGCAATGATTCCAAACACTCACCAATTACACTTTTGTCGAAAAGTCGAAAGCTTAAACTAGTTTTTCCTTGCTCGTAGATAGTCCTAGCAAATCTGAAGCTTCAATGCAATAATTCATACAACAATACATTCAAAAATTAGCTAAGGACTCACCATAAGCAACCCCCCTAAAAAAAAGACATAAGCCTAAACTAGGTTCTCATGTAACCGAAACCTTTAACATAACAAACTTTAAATTTGAATATCTTGGTCTATACTCTATCTTTTCACCTAAAACAAATTCCATTCATCTTATAATTCACCTACTACTAATTTCCAACCTTTAAACTATAATAAAATACTTAATTCATGGTATCGACTTTTTCGACATGTTTTATGGCTATTTTCCAAAAATTCATTAAAACCCAAGAAATACTTAACAAAACTTCAAAGAAAGTTTAGAAACCTCTTAATCATGTTAAAACTAATTAGAAAACACTTTGAAACCACGTTTTTACTCAAAATCCCAAAATTCACCATTAATGACTCTATTTTCGGCTTTTAATCAAAACGTGTGATTTAATGGCTAATAATTCAGTTTTAAAGACTAATTAACATAAAAAACTAATAGATAGATGAATGGTTACCTTTGATGGAAGAAAAATGAAGATTTGTCAAAAACCTGAAAAACTCACACGTGAAGAAGTTGATAAAATATATGGAGTTTTGAGATGTTTTCTTAAGGATTTATGAATGTTTAATACTTGGGGAATGATAGAAATTAAAAGAGTGAAATATTTAACAAATAAAATCGAAGATGAGAGGTTGGGAGAGCAATGGGTGGCATTAACAAGCAAAAGAGAAGAAATAACGTGAAAATTGTAGGTGAGGGTGATTTTTAGGTTCAATTTTAAAATTGGTAAAACTATAACATAAATGCTCACAAATTTGTCTTTGTTACAAATCAGTCTTATTTCTAAAATTAAAGGTTTCCAGAACATTTTTTTAAAAATTGATTTGATTTTCTAAAAGCCATAATTGAAAACATTACTGATATACCATGTCACAAAATTTCAAACACTTTAAGGCTAAAATTCCTAAAATACTCCTAAAACTCCTAAGCCCCATTTTAGGATGTTACGGAATCCATCATAGGGTTTATCTCCCTAAGTATTTAGAAAATTAGTTCATGCTAGCAAATAAAAACATCCAAAATACAGTATAACCACAAGAAATAAGGAAACTTATAATAATCTCCAAAGAAATCAAAAGGGAATCTTCAACCTTGATGGAAATCTACTTCAATACCAACTTCAATGGTGTTTTTCGAGTTTTTTTGTAACATCCCATACCCAGCCTAGACAATAAGGCCAAATTTGGGAAGCTACCTCAAATATTTCTCATAACACCTTATCGAAATTTAAGTCTTTAAGCCAATCTAGAAGAAATTAGCAAATGCAGAGCATAATACGTCACTTATACTCTTAAAATACTTTACGTCTTGAAATTATTTAAAGTAAGTTAACAAAGCCAATAACACTACAACAGATAAGGGGTATGACTAAGCTCACGATCCGCCAAACTGATCAAGTCTGTGATTTACCTATAATTTAGTCAGCAGAAGAAATAAGTTAGTAATTTCCAAAAAAATTAATTATATATTCAACAGATTGAGGTTAGAACCAATAAGGTCCCAATATTTGATTTTAGAGTCAAATCTAGAAGGCAGATCATTCAATTTAACAGATTATAGTAATTCAGACAAATGGTAAGTTAGGCTATTCTCAAAGACAGAACATATCAGAATATATGCAGTTTTTCTATTTCTCACCCACTACACACCATCTCTGACCAACTCAACACACCAATCAGGGTATTAAACACTCGTCCAACCATACACACCACATAGTGTCAGTATGACACGTTTCGAGAGTTGCAAACTAACTGCCAAATTAGAATATAAATACCAGTGGTTTAACCACCGTCTCAGAATAGAATAATTCCTACTTTACTCAATTCCACCCAATGTAAATGTAGATTTTAAATAACAATTAATACAAAGTCGTACACAGCCACTTAAATACAGCTAATGTTCATACCGAATAATTCAATATCAGTAATAGTTACAATATACAATATACAACAGATCTATCAGTATTTAGTCTCAGATCATGAAATCATAGGATGTACAGTTTAATTCAATACATACGAACCCTACAGAAGGCCTGCAATTGTTTCAAACGACGCATATTGCTCAAGGGAAAAATCTAATTTCTGGGCCACACATCCGTGTGGTTTCACACAGCCTAAATGGCTAGCCCATGTGGCTCCACACGGCCTGACACATGTCAGTATGCACGTCCGTGGGTCTCACACAACCTGACACACGCCCATATCATCTGCCCGTGTAGTCCTAAATCACAAATAGTGAGTCATACGACCTGGACACACACTCGTGTCTCTGGCTTGTGGGAACTCTGCACTAAACTTTCCCTACACACGATTTGGACACATGCTCATGCATCTCTAATTTATGGACAATGAGTTACATGGCCATGTGGCATCGACAGTCATATTTTATGGTGTCTAAACTTCGTAAAAAAACTCGAGTTTTCTGTACGCACCTGAAGTATTTTCAATGCAGAAACAACGTAGAGAAATCCTGAAGCCTAAATTAGCCAACTAGAATCAATCAATCGACTAAAATAACAAAATTCGCACAATTTAACACTTACTGAACAATGTCAAAAGCTTCAACATGAAACTTTAACGAAACCAATACTTACCAAGGAATCAACGACACCCACTCAAATTAGCCTGTTGGGAAACACTACTTCCAACATGCACACCTAAAACAAATAAACCAAAACCGTTTAATGAAGAGACTTCAACGAAACCATTTCGACAGTATGAAACTGTTGTTTCTTAGAATTCACAATAGAAATACACAATTAACTTTCAATTGACATCACAGAAATTGTACTACCCGACTAGAACAGTAGATAAGGAACATGAAGTTTTGTGACCGATAAAAGAAAATAAAAGAGAAACAAGAAAAACGAAAAAGAAAAGAAAAAAAAATGAGAAAGGGATAGGAGAAGAAGAAACGTTAAATTTAATGTTTTAACCATAAATCAGAATTCTAACAATAAGCAAAAATATTCCTTAACGCATATGCCGAGAATTGAACACAATATCCAAAAGTATACAGAAGCTTAACCACTTGGCTCATCGTTGACACAGATTTTCACAAAATTAATCTTAAGCCATCAATTCAAATATAGATGTTAGTTTAGAATAAAATGGAAAAGCTCTAAAGACGTGTCTCAAAATCCTAACCTCTAACACGTAAGCAAAACACACAACCACAAAAATCGAGATTCATTTACACTAGTATTTCTTAGTCAAACATTCAAAGTTTGGGTGTTACATTTTTTTGAATATTCTATGATGGCTCACTCCTAACTTCTTATTTTTGTCATATATAGGTCTCAGAATGCCTGAAAAATCCTAAAAATCGTGTTTTTCTGCTGTTTGGAGTGCAATTCGTGAAATCGACATGGCCTGCCACATGGACGTGTGATAGCCCGTGTGGCTCACACGGCCTTGTAGAATAGTCCAGCTCGTATGGCTCATATAACTTATTCCAATTTTATGGTTTTCACTCATTTTGCTCCCAAATGCTCTCTTAAATATAAAAACATGAATTTAAAGGATTAGGAGCATAAAATTTACCATTAAAATCGAATAATCACCCAAAAACGTATTAAGAATAGGATTAAAACATGTTACTTTTAACACCTATCAAATATCCCCGCACTTAAGCGTTTGCTTGTGCTTAAGCAAAATTCTCAACCTACATTCAAGTTAACTTCTCTTAATTTATTACTTTCACCGATAATTTCTTAGGATAATCTATAGATAATCATGCAATGGAAATTCACACTAAAATGACACTAAACAACACAAGCAATTCAAGCAGAAAGTTTCAAGCTTTAAAAATATTAGGTATCTCCCCTATCTCAATAACTACCTGAAATTCAAATTCAACAATAAACAACATCCTCACTAAAGATTCACTCAAAGCACCCAAAGTGGTTAACGTTTAAGTAATATCCACGCCATAGTCAAACAAGAAATATCATTATCATAGGCTTGCTTGAAAATCAAATCTCCACGACTATAAAATGAGATGACACACTAATTAAGAAGTCTTTACAATGTTGTAATGGGGTTTAGGTTAAGGGCATGGAAAAGGTCAGAAAGGTTGGTTATAATTGAAGGTCGAGTTGATAAGTTTCCAAACTAGAAAAAATAATCAGTTGCTAAATTAAAAGAATTCACATCAATAATAAATAATAAAAATAAGTTTTTCAACACAATATTAAACTAATGGTTCAAGCTCAATCAATTTTTTTCATTTTTCTTTGATTTCTTGATTTTTTTTCATTTTCTATTTTTTTAGAGAACAAAGTAAAATTCAACAATGCAAATAATGAAATATAGTCAAACAACTAACCAAATCAAATCTTAACAAAAATGGAGTCAATAAAAGAGATAATTTTACAACATATATATCGGTTAAGGGTTAACATTAACGGGTTGGAAAAAGAATGTGTTAGGATCAACGGGGTTTACTAGGGATTAATACAATAGGTAAGCTGATTAAAGGTTAGGTAGGCTCAATCTTAAGTGTCTCTATCATCTTAGTATATCAAATCAATAATATGGTCTCGACATGTATAACCGAAGTAAATTCTAGAATAACAAATTAAGTCAACATACTCACAACTAAAAATAAAATGAGCACGAAATAAAATATATGCTCTATAGACTCAGAAGCTCACAAAAAATTATGGTTTTGATGTTAAACTTGTAAATTTAAAATTTCAAATAATTCTTCAGTTCAGGAATACAACCTCAAATAATAATTTCTACTCTTTCGTGTTTTAAAGTACAAATCACAAAATTCACAAATTATTCCAAAACAAAATCAATACAAACTCCAAATTAAAAAAATTAACTTTAATGATAGATGTGAGAAAATTACTTAAACACAAACAACAATTCAATGATTTTATCACATAAAAATATAAACAACCTCCCCACACTTAATATGTACATTGTCCTCAATGTACAAACAATTATAATCACAAAAGAAACATAATATCATAAGGAAGGGAGAAGGGAGGGAGAGAATTGAAATTACCCTAAATATGGATGAATTTGCTAGAATAGTGAAAACTGAAATTGTAGGTGAATAGAAATGAAGTACATGTTTTCGAGTAAACTAATAAGAAAATAGATAAAAATAAATAATATAAAGAGATTACAAACTAGAAAAATTTGAAAAAGTATAAGAAAAAAATGCATAATAAAATAAAATAAAAGATATAAATCCAGAAATTGACATGGCTTGCCACATGGCCGTATTGTAGCCATGTGACTCACATGATCGTATGAAATGGTCCAACCTGTGTGGCTCTTGTAACTCGCTTCAATTTTTCGGTTTTCGCTCATTTTGCTTCCAAATGCTCTCCTAAGTATAAAAACATGAATTTAAAAAAATATGAACATAAAATTCACCATTAACATCGAATAATCACTTAAAAATGTATTATAAGTTTTAGCTTATTATTTACAAAATTTGACCCATCATATCCATTTGTAGGTTCACGTGACTAGAGAAGATATCGTGTGTATTAAACGCGTAGTTTGATTTTCAACTTAAAACAGAAAAATAGATATTTTAAAAGATCACGGATTCTGAATAAAATTTACTTTCAAATCCTTAGAAATAACACAAACATTTCTTCTGATTTCTCCATTCAGAAAATATGGGAATATTGACATTTTAAGCCTATCCATATCCATTACTTAGCTGTTGACATAATAATAATAACATGCTTATATGTAGTATAATAATATATATATAGAAATTAATGCATGCATACGATTGATTATAATATATATATCATGTAAACGTGCATGTTTGCGCAGTATATGATTAATCTAGGGTTTGACAAAAAGGAAAGCAATATAAAAATAGATTGACTCAGGAGCGGTAAAATTACTATAACGGTCCTTATATTAAGAGTTAAATTATATTTTATCCTCTTTATTAAAAAATAAGTAAATTAGTCTTTGTACATTAGATCAAAGACCAACCTAGTCTTTCTGTTAAATTTTTATTTTCAATTTTCACTGTTAGAAACTGATCTCTGTACGTCAGCATGAGGTAAACATGCATGCCACGTGTCACTGTTTGATTATTCTATTAGCCATACCAGCTTTTAACCGTACAAATGGATGAAATTTTAAACTAAAAAGACCAATTTGTTTTTTGATCTAAAATATAGAACTTAATTTATCTATTTTTTTAGTAGAGAGAACAAAATACAATCTAACTCCTAATATCTTAGACTCCATAAAAATTTTACTGCTGATTTTATTTGTTAATAATGATAAGTTGCATCCCCCATAATCATGTTTCTGCGCTTAACATTTTTATCTAGGATAGCAAGAAAATCCAAACTTTTGAGTTTAAGATATTCAAATGAAATGAATATGGGAGAATAGGAAGGATATAGTTTTAAATGATTGAAGTTTGTTTTGAAGGGTCAAAAAATGGGTCTTTGTTTTCATAAACAAATTCTTTGCATCGGCCTCCAATCTTTCTCATGAAAATAGGGTTGAGGGGCCCCCTAATTTTTCCCTTTAAATGTTGGTTGTTTCCCTCAAAGCCATGAGAACCACTTAGGGTTGGTCTAAATGGTCTTAAAAGTCACCCTTATGGAGCATCAAATGTGGGGCTTTGTGTGTGGTCGGGGTGGTGCCAAGTTGGGCGTAAAGTTTAACACTGGTTGTGACTCTCGTGCTTTGATTTATATTATATATAGTTTCGATTTTGTCCTTTTGTGCTCTATTCGTTGCATGGAATAGGGTCTATGTCACACTCTTCAATATTGTATGTTTATGATGTGTTTCTACCTTCAAACTTGTTGGTTTTTAAATTTAATATTGGGATAGTGACGGAGTTGTTGAGGATTGAATCTAAATTTTCATGCTATAATATAGATATTTTTGTTATTGTTAGCTAAATTTAATAGTTTAAAGTGTTATTTATTAACCAAATTATTCTAAGTTCTTGTGTCCTTCCCAGGAGATGCCCTGTACCCTCGTTTTTAGAGATTATGTTATTTTACAATTCGTGTATCCATATCGTTTTTCATGGGTTTTAGGTCCTTTCCATTTGGATGCTCTATACATATATACTTGTTTTTGGAGAGTATGTTATTTGTCATGCATATTGGTTTTTGTAATTTTATAATTAGCCTTGTGAATATATATAACTGTAGGTATTTTCAAAGAATAAATTTAAGTGAATCAAGATTTCATTTATTTGTCATTACCCAATATACTTATTGACTAAATACATTAAAATATTAAACACAACTGTCGAAATCATTTTTTTTGAAAAAGGGGGTCGACTTGATTTTGAAAACGAAAATAAACATGGTAGTCGCCACCGATATTTTTTTATAAGGTGTGATCAGGTCACCTCGTAAAAGTGGTTGTTTTTAATAAATGGTTTGATTTATTTAAACAACAATTTTGGTCCATGAAATTCAGAAGATGGGTTCGAGAGTCGGTTACGTATGAAGAAGGATTAACACCCTCGTAACACCCAAAATTGGTACCTAGTTGATTAATTAGTTTCTTAGTATCGAAAATTGAGAACTTTGAAGAAAAATATGATCCATCGTTAAATTATTGCTTAATTAAAAATTTTAAGAAAAATGACATATTTCACGTTAACCGAGGAAAATGATTATATCCCGTAAGTTAGGATACAATATCTTAAATCCCCGATACACGAATAAATGCCAAAAAATTTATTTTGGAAGATGTTTAATTATCTCGGTTTTAGAAAGAGATCATACCCCGTGAGTTAGAACACAATCTTTTCTTAATTCCCGAGATTATTTAAAAAACACATGTTTAAAAAGAGACTCGTGTATTCGGATTTACAGAGAAAATCGAAACCCCGTAAGTTAGGGAACGACCTTTTCAAATCTCGAAACACGGAGTATTGCTTATGATAATTTTTAATGTATTGGGCAAAATGAGGCACGAATTTGTAGTAGAATGCAAAAAAGAATTACGATACTAATACTCGTAATATCATGATAACAGACTCGATAATACCGATAACAATCATATGAGCAATTATAAAAATGAAGTATAAATAAAGCTAATAATATAAAAATAAAAATAAATAAACAAGTAAAACAAGAATTATTAAAAACTTTAAACAAATTAATAAGAAAAAATGAAATAAGCAAATAAATAAGTAATAATAATAATAATAATAATAATAATAATAATCCTAGTAGTAATAAAAATATAATAGTAATGATAATAATAATATAAAAAATATAGCAATAGTAAAATAATGATATTAATACATAAATATACATGGAGATATAATATATAAAATATAATAATAACTGAAATATAAATAGATAAGAAATATAAATAGATAAATAAATAAAAATTAGATAAATAATAAGAAAATAAATATCGATGAAAATATAATAGTAGTAATAATATAATAGTAATAATAATAACAACGAAAATAGTAACAATAATATGTTAAATAATAATAGTAAAATATATATAATATAAAAAAATAATAGTAATTATAAAAATAATAATAGTAAAAAAATAAGATGATGATGATGATAATAATAATAATATATTAAATAGATAATAAAACAACAAAAGTAACAAAAAGGACTAAATTGAATCTAAAAATAAAGTTTTGGGGCAAATCAGGAAGTATATAAAAGAGAAAAGGACCGATTCAAACGCGTGAATAACAAGGAGGGACCAAAAGGGAAATAATCCCTGCCTCCAAAACGACGTCGCTCAAATAAGGCCGAAATTGAAGTCAAAACAAATTATAGGGCCAAAATTAAAAAGAATAAAAACTTAATTGCAAAATCAAGCGGAAGGGCTAAACGCGCAAATAGCCCATTAATCGAAAACACGCGAATCCTGCCATTAGAGCGGGTCGGCCTCCCCAAAACGACGTCGTTTTGGCGTCTAGGGAGACCAATGAAAACGATGTCGTTTCTTTGTTGTGTATAAGCAACTTTTTTTACCAAAAAAATCATTTTTCTCATGTTTTAGAAAAAAAAGGGGGTTCCCTTCTTCATTTCTCTCTAGCCAAAGCCAGAATTCAGTGAAAGGACTGCCGTGGTGTGGCCGTCAGTTGCCGTTGCTGGCCACCGCGCGCAGTGGCTGGAATTCCAAAAAAGTATTTTTTTTTATTTTTTTATATTTTTTGATTTGCTTTTAATATACATATGTATAAGTAGTAAAAAAAAAGATAAATGAATCTTTATATGTATAAATAGTTTCGAAAAGCAAATAAATAAAAGTAAAAATAGGTGAAAAATAACACCTTATATCTGAATATTACCCCTCTGCTTTAGTATTTCTTGCTACGATCGAATGTTTCTATTGGTGTTTGAATCTCCTTTTTGGTTATATTTCTACTCTATTTTGTGTTTGAAAGTCTGTTTTCTATTTTCAAGAGAAAAAAGCTTTTCAGGTTTACATTTTTGGGGCTTTTATAGCCTTTTTTGCCACTGTGTACTGTCTTTTCTATTGCCCTTTTTTGTAGGTGACAGCGCAAGTGGTGGTGGCAATAGCGGCGCTTTGCAGTGGCGGTGGATATGACCCGAAGACCCTAGGTGCGACACCGAATTTAGGGGGCTAGGGTTTTTCCTTTTTTTTGTTTTTTTTCTAATTGTGGTTTGGGCTAGGGTTTGGTTGATTGGGTTTAGCTAATTGGGTTTTAAAATTTGGCTTTGGGTTTGGGTTGGTTTCGTTTGTAAAAGTTTTGTATTTTGGATATTTAGCCCGGCCAAAATTGGACTGTACAACAACTATCACAAATTCATTTATCCACACAAATATGATACAAGTATTGTTTTTATTACATTATTTCGCATTACAATATATCTTTATACGAGATCTAAAATTATGGGATGTATTTTAGATTAGTGTTATATTTGTCCTTTAAAAGAATTTTTTTTTGTTTATGGCTGGTCAACCCAATTCAAACCAAATTTATGTCTATCACACTTCAATCTTGGGGAAATTCGGTTCAATTAAAAATATAATGTTTAAATTTTGTCAAAATCTTCTCATATTTGAAAATAATTAATTCAAACCCCTTTTAGGCTTACTCATATTTTCTAATTTTTTAAAATACTATTTTAATTTAATATTTAATAATTTTATTGTTTCTTTATTATTAAAGTTTTAAATATATACAATTTAACATATTTTAATGTTTGCATTATAATATTATACATCATTATAAATTTAATTTTTATGTAATATAAATTACATTATATATAAAAAAAGTTTAAAATATTACAAACTTAGAAAATGAGACAGGCTTGGGTCTTGAATTTTAACTTTCTCATATCTTAAATGAATCTAATTTTTATTCATATCTATATTTTGTGCATAATATTTATGCCTAAACCCTTTCAAATATAAAGGGAGACTTAAAGCTTGGACAAGTAACCTGATAAATTTTAAGATATATATATTTATAGAAAAAGAGCCCAAAGCCTTTTCACAAAAAAAAAAAAAACCTAACTATACTTCAAGTTCAACATTACTAATGCCTATGGCGGCCGACATCCCCTATTAATACATTTGATACTATCAAGATTATGGAAAGTATATTTTCTGACTTGTTAATTAATAAAAGAAGAGGAGTATTTAATACATCATAGAGAGTAATGACTAGCTAGCTAACTAACCAACTGATTAACAAACTGTTAGCCTATTAACTAACTATTAACTAACTTCTATTCATTCCTAACATTCCCCGTGCTACTTGACCCCTGCTCTGTATTTTCAACATCATGTGTAATTATCCTGAGCTGATCCCTGAACTTGTGAAACAGCCCTACAGATAGAGGTTTTGTCAATACATCTGCAACTTGCTCATGACTTGGAACATGCCCAACTTGAAACACGTCTTGAGAAACTTTTTCCCGCACGAAGAACAAGTCTAATTCGACGTGCTTAAACTTTGAATGCATAACTGGATTTCCTGCAACGGCTACAGCAGCTAAGCTATCACATCATAGTAGAGCTTTGCCCTTAGTAGAGGCTACTAATTCAGATAAAAAGGACTGAATCCAAACCATCTCAGTAGTGACATGAGTGAGGCAGCGATATTCGGCCTTAGCTGTAGAACACGAGACCACCTACTACTTTCGAGAGCTCTAGGAGACAGGATTACCTCCTATAAAAACACAGAACTGGACATTGACCGACGATCACCACTGTTAGATCCCCAACTAGCATCTGAGAAGCCTTTAAGGAGAAATTTTGGTCTCCTATTGAACTGGATACCATAACCCAAAGTCCCTTTCAAATAACGCAAAATGCGTTTGACAGCTTTAAAATGTAGATCAGATGGTTTGTACATGAACTGGCAAACTTTGTTAACAGAGAATGCTATATCAGGCTTGGTTATGACGACATACTGTAAGGCACCAACTATACTTCTGTACATCTTTGCATCCTTAACTGGAATACCTTTAGTAGCAGTCAAATGGCAAGTCATTGTCATGGGCGTAGGTGAAGCATTCGATTTATCCATGGAAGCCCGTGTAAGGAGATCAAGTATATTCTTCCTTTGACTAAGGAAAATCCCATGTGGTGTATAATTGAGCTCAATGCTGAGAAAATAACTCAACCTTCCTAGGTTTTTAAGGGAAAATTGAACATCAAGCTTTTTAACAAAGCAATCAATAGCTTGAGAATCTATCCCAGTAATAATTATGTTGTCAACATAAATAAGGACATAGAGCAGTTGAGACCCTGACCAATGAACAAATAGAGAATTATCAGCCTTTGAAGCAACAAAATTGGCATCAATAAGAAACTCCATGAGCTTGTGAAACCAGGCTCATGGTGCTTGCTTTAGACTGTATAGTGCTTTCCTTAGTCGACAGACCAACTGTTGATCTGCACTCCCTTGTTGTTCAAAACCAGGCGGTTGAACCATGTATATTTCTTCTTGTAGATCTCTGTTAAAAAATGCATTGGTAATGTCCACTTGTCGAAGGGGCCAGCCCATGGAAACCGCGAGAGCCAGAACTACCCGAATGGTGGTTGGTTTGACTACAGGGCTGAAGGTTTCTTGAAAATCAACCCCATTTTCCTGAAGATACCCTTTGACAACAAACCGACCTTTGTACCGAGCAACAGACCCATCAACATGTCTTTTAATCTTGAAAATCCACTTACAACCGACAGCCCGTCGACCTTCAGGTAAGGGAAAAAGATCCCATGTATGATTTGCAAGAAAAGCCTCATACTCCTTGTGTGCAGCAGCTGTCCACGCAGGACTCTTGAATGCTTCAACAATAGAAGTGGGTTCCTACTCTATTAAAATGGAAGCAAAAACCTTAGGCTTAAATATGCCATTTTTGGAGCGAGTACTCATGGCATGAACATTCTTAGTAAGAATAATTTGAGCAAGCGAAGAAGACTGAGGAGCAGCAAGCGAAGGCTCTACAAGAGAATGTGTTGTACTAGGAACGACAGGAGAATTCTGAAAACCAGAATGATGAGTAGGAGACTGAAGGCCAGGAGGTTGAATTGAGCCAGAAAGTTGAATTGAGCTGGCCATAGGAGACAGGATGACTTGGTCAAACCCAGAAGAATTATTCAGTGAAATGTCTATAGCAACTACCAAAAGGAAGGCTTGACTTGTGACGAGAAGAATCGAAGGAAGCAGAACCAGAGTGAAAAAAGGAACCAACTCGAAAAGGAAAGCTCGTCTCATCAAACGTAACATGACGAGAAAGAAACATGCGGCCATCTGGATCCAGACACTGATACCCCTTCCGATTTGGATCTACGCTAAGAAATATGCACTATCTGGACCAAAACTCCAGCTTGTGATTTTGACACGGCCTTAAACACGAAAAACAAGTACAACCAAAAACCTTTAAATGAGAATAAGTAGGTTGTGCTTTGTAAAGTACCTCATAAGGACTTTTCTTCTGGAGAAGTGGAGTAGGGAGCCGGTTTAACAAATGAACCGCATGAGAAAAAGCCTGAGACCAGAAATCCAAAGGTAATGAAGCTTGTGCGAGAAGCGTTAACCCCATGTCAACAAGATGTCGATGCTTTCATTCAACCACTCCATTCTACTCGGAAGT